>NC_092861.1:35164818-35467292 GCF_032062135.1 Pyxicephalus adspersus | reverse complement strand
TGCAGCGACGTCACCGGGAAACCCCAGACATCGTCACTGCACTCGCCGGGAGAAGACTGAAGAGGACGGAGGAGCTGCGGGGACCGGGTAAGTATATTCTTTCAATTGTAATCCGATTGTCATACAATGTATGACAATCGGATTGCAATATAATGTTTATTTACCCACCTGAGAAAAGTTCGGGTTTAACACTTTTTGCAAGTGTTATTACCCCGAACCAAGGTCGGGTTAAACGGCCGGGTGGTTAAGTATCGATATATATATATAAAAAACAGATACTATTTTAAAGATCCATGCTTAGCACAAGTAACCCAACATGCTTTCATAGTTTTGACTAAGCCATACAGATACACTTTAAGTCTTGGATTTTTTAGACCTGCTCATGCACACCCATGACTATTTAGAAATCATGAGTAATAGCCCAACTCTATCACTATTAAATCTTTAGGAAACATTTCTGATAAACTGTCCCTTAGACCAACATGATTGGCAAGAGGCTAAATTCATTCCAAGTGAACCCCTGAGAGTTCTTCTCAATCAAATATTGGTAAACTTTTATTTAGTTGAATCATAGTAAACTATACTGAGTTTTTAACTACCAATGGCAACCATTTGCAGTTCATTACATTGTTGCATTGGATATTTTTATCCTTACTGACTTAATTATATAGAGTAAACAGGTGATAAGTTGTAAGTCTAGTTGACAAATTGCAAGTAATGAATCGGTAAAATACTCCGTGAGTGACACTAAGAGATTTCAGCTGAAATCCAAAGCTAATGCGCTCTGACATTATTTGACATTGCTCTAAGTGTCTTTCAAAACATGTCCTTTTAAGGCTAAACATCAAAACAAGGTGTGTGAAGGCTGCATGCGTTGACCTCGGGGTGGCTTGTTTTTAAATCCTTTGAAATGGCAGAATAAGTTTCTAGCAGTGATCATGGGACAGAACACATGAATGCTTGCCATTGTGCCATCATTGCTCCCTCCCATTCTGCTGCCTTTTGTAAACACCAGTACCACTGAGAATCAGGACACTTCCCTCTGGATTTCCGTTTTGTATTTCAGTAGCCTTACAGGCCTTAAAGAAAACTGCAGAATAGTCAGTCTATGTTTTATTGGGATGTTTATTGGACCCAGGGTTTCCAGTGAATTTGTTTGCCTTGGTGACTAGAAGCATTAAGTATCTCATTTCTTGCCTACATCAACTATTCTAAGTGGAATGACTTTTTTCATAATTTTTACAACTCCTCTCTGACAATTTGTGTTGGACTTTTTCCCAGTCCCTTCTGTATAAAAAAAATCTCTAGCTCAAAACTGACCTTTGACATTGCACGCTGCCTGTGTTACTCTGAGATATCGTTTTTCCTGCTTTAAATAAATACACAGTTAAGGCACCAAAAATAGAAGCTAGTTCTCTATTTCATGCCAAATACAGTGCAAGCAAGGAATAAATTATTTTTCTCTTATACACTGTAATATGACAGTTTTAATACCCTGAATGTAGGTGTACAATTGTACTAAGTTCAATCGGTATACGTGGTGTCTAGTGGCCATTCACTGTGCCATCTTTTTCTTGGAAATGCAGGAAGCTTTGGTCACTGACTCTTGTGAGTGATGCATTGGTAATACACACAGACAGGTTTGCATAAACCTAGAATTACACGGAGGCCCAGCAGAAACAAACTAACATTACTACTCGTGAATGGAACAAAGGGAACTCCAAGCTTAGTTTTATTGTCCTCTTTATTTATTTTGTTTTGATCTGATTCCTTTTAGGTTGATGGCTGCCATGCCTAATTTACAACAGTAAATCAAAAAGAATAAAATTGCATCTGGTTTATTTTAAACCAGCATTAAAACTCACTACAAAAGTCCTCTTACCTTTTTCTTCTTCTGTACTGTTCCATAGCAAACAATGCAAACCTAGAGATTATAGCACTGGATCTTCTGCAGTAGGGGAAGACTGGGCTAGGAGACACGGGGGACCTGGGCCAGTACTAAGAAGGTAAGATGGACTGGTGATTCTGAGTGGAGATATTTCACAATTCAAATAACATTCAGAGTAGGGCCAACAGTTACGGCTTGTTCCCACAATGGCTTTGTGTGGAGTTTTTTGTACACACTGTGCTGTGTGTGTTGCCATGCATTGGATTCAGCAACCTGGTCACGTACATAGGCAGCTCAGCACACCACATTGCACAGTGCATTACATTGCAATGTTTTTCATTGCCATGTATTGCATCAGTGTGCTGGGAAGGTATAATCAGGTTACCATAAAAAATGAATGATAACCCAGCGCATCAATACATGTATTGCGTATTCCACCCATTGTGTTAATTTCTGCACAAATAATTACAAAGTACCTTTTTTGTGTCTACAATGTAGAGGTTCCAGTAAAGGCCTTTAGTAATGTGGTCATGTGATACTTAGGGTCTGGAGCCTCATATCTTCTAGACTCCAGAATGAAAGGGTTCTAATATTTCACCACAAGGGTAGTATGGATACTTTCTATTATTATTATTATTATTATTATTAATAATAATAATAATAATAATAATAATAAACTATTTATATAGTGCCACCATATTACAGAGCGCTGTACATTGCATTTACTATTGGCTCACCAGTGACATTGTCCTCTTAGACTTTAGAAGACTGCAGTGGCATGATAATATTATGATGATGGGGCAGCAGACACAGACTGCAGTGCTGAATCATTGTTTTCACTACTGGAACACATGATGCTGGACACAGGTGACTTACAAACTCTGAAATAAATAAATAGTAAGAAAAATTGTCTGGAAATGGGCATTAGGTTTCTGTAGGACAAAATTCAGAGCTCAGCCCACAAAAACTTTGAAGGCCGTCAGAACTCTGAATGTGAAATAACCAGCACAGTGAATATCATTGGTTGTATACTGTAGAATTGAGCCCAATCATAATGAAATTATTTACAACAGAAAATCAATACAAGTTACAGGAATTGATATCAAATTTCAGTTTAGTAATTTCTGGTGTATGCTGAAAAAGAATCCAAACTGAATATAGCCCTATTTCATGTAAATTTATAGGGAATTTGTTCAGAATATAGTTATCCTTTAATTACTTATCCCTATACTCAATAGCTATTTTTTCTACAAAAAATATTTGGCTAAGCTCCTGCCAATCACAGAACATTGATGATGTGTCTCTCAGCTTTCAGTGAATCTGCGATCAAGTTTGGAGACCAAACCCACGCTAATGCTAATACCTAAATATTCAGTAATTACATTTAATGAGAGGGTATCACATAGCACCAAAATAACTGGTAGGAATCAGTTACTTTTTCATTCCTCTATAAGACTGGCACTTGTCCAGAAATATTATAGATTCACAACTTTATCTGTCTTGTTTGCAGGAAATTGCATATTGGGAGTGATCAATGTACAGCTTTATATAACAGACCAACCATTCGCAGCTGAATAAATATAATAAGGAGTTGCGTGCGGAATTAATGAAGTCTGGTTTCCTGGGGATTTGTGCTCTACATTGGAATGAGCAGGGGAGTCTCTACAACAGAGCTCTGTGTTAAACCAGTGGGAATACTATGGATCTTCCAGAGATATCTGCTATAGGAGTATCCCCCATGGTAATCGTGTGCTGACAAACTGGCTACACATACATACTGTATTCTGTTCAGAAGGAGAGGGTGTGCTCTGCTGGGACGTTTATTTTTTTAGTTCCCTGTCATACAAGAGAATACTTGGCAACATAAAGGATTTTGTTGAATTTGCTTTATAGAACTTTGTAGGCTCAAAGGTAATTTAACATTGGCAGCTGAGCATTTCAGTACCCAGCGGTGTCAAGACACCTTAAATTAGTAGGGCTGTAACTCATAAATAGTCTGCTGTTCTGCTTGCAGGTGATGCCTGATTACTTATTAATAAGAGCCTGGTATGAATAGGAGAGAAAAATCCTTACAGAGTACATAGGTGGAAAAGTTTAGAGGTTCTAGTATAATTTGTAAATTTATAAAAGCTAAAACATTCAAAAATTAGAACATATACATTTTTTTTGCCTAGTGATTTCTCATTTTGTTCCACTTTGCCATTTATGCATACAATAATATTTTCAGCTGTTTTTTGCCTTTTAGATTTCCTTCAGCCTCTTGTTGCTACTTCCTATTTGTAGGTATGGCTGCTAGACGTCAGGAGTGTGTGCAGCAGGATATTGCATTTTCATCATTATGATAAAACAAATATGGCATGTTTGAGATCAGTAAGAGTTTAGACCTACTTTATAAATCAATGATAGGGTACCATAGAAAGTTCGGAATAGGATAGCATAGTTCTCCAAAGCACCTACTATATGTGACCCTTCTAATACAATCTGTTCCATCTCTAATGAATGAATTGTAAATAATTTTTCAGGAACTGTTTGCTTATTACTAGTACTTGTATGGGAGAGTGTTGGCACCCTATAAAGCTTAGTTATACATCTACCTTACTACTATGAATCTTGGATTTAGTACATACCGTGGCAGCAGTGTTGTGTCAATCAACAGTGAAAGCTCTAATGGCTGTGATTCTAAGCAGCATTTATCAAATGTTTTACCAAAGAAACGTTTGTAAGGAACCCTTGATAGGTCCAATTTATTGGGTATCAGTGGGAAGGATTCCCACTTTACAATGGTGATCAGAATGCTACCCTTACAAACAGGTAAAACTGTCACTGGCGTCCTAGGGCTAGTTCTGCTAGTGGCATTGGCCCTGGAACTAAACATACACCATCCAATGAGAGGTTAATCATTCACAGCTCAAGGAACCCCTGACAACTGCTGGAGGAACTCTAGGGTTTCATGGAATCCTAACTGACAATGCCCATTTTATAATGTTGTATAGGGCATGGCATGCTTAATTAATAGGTGCTTTTTTATTTAAGGTCTTTTGTTTATTCTTGATAGTGACCTAGGATTGTCCACAGCTCTGGTTGTGTTTTCTGCAGAGAGGTCTATCCGAATAATGTAAATGTTACAATGCATAAACAGAGGTGGAGCTATCATTATCACTTATAAATATTTTTTAAGTAGCAGTTGAGATTAAAGTAGAATTCTATGGTATAACCCAGAAATCCTCAGGTTACTGACTCCCCTGGCCAAAACAAATTTTTTAAAAATGGCCTTAGACTGTGTTAATGACACTTGACTATATTAATGACATTACATTGTAAAGACAGTTAGTGACATAGTTTTGGCTTTTTGTAAAGTGCTGACTAATAATATATATCAGTCCTATATAAATACAAGTTAAAAACAATAGAGAAAATCTTCCTGGAAAGTGAAAGTAACTAGGCTAGTGCTTGAAGAGCCAGATTTACCCAAAGACTCCTATTTATCTGCGTTATTCCTTCTATGGATCTTGGTACTTCCAACATATTGAATATTCTTCCAATAGTCATTATATAACCATTTATCAGGGGCAGCTCTGACAGTAGGAAGTAAAGCCCTCCCTTCAATAAAATGCCTTCACAAAGACACAGTGCAAACCAAGGCATGGTAAGTCGGTAAATTAAAAAAAACTGCTTCAGGTAGCCTAATGTCACGGTCCCTTCCGTGACAGAAGTTTGAGGATCTGTCAGACAAGCTGCATATGTGAATATCTGACAGCCTCTTTGGTTTTACTTGTTTCTGTGTTGTTGTTTGTAATGACCAGGTTTTTCTAATTCTTTCCTGAAATAAAAACAGTTTGCAGCTTTTCAACAAGAATTATATGACAATCCCAGTTTAGAAAAATAAAAAGTCCAGAATTATAGCTTGGTAAGTGTTGACTGTGCAACAATGAGATTGTCTAGCGGCTAGCCGGGGTGATACAATGACGGACTCTATCAAGCGAGAGAGTGAGAAGCATTGAAGTGTGTTTGTAATATGAATTTCTGTGCGGAATGACAATGAGCAAAATGGGTGAAGTGGCTGCTCTATCACACTCCTCTAAGCCATTTTTCCAAGCTTGAAGATATTTTAGTGGATCTAATTCTTTGTTTCTTTTCACTCTTTCATTTATTTTCAAGATAAAATATAGAAAATCCACAATATATATTGTAATTGTTTTTTTACAGCTTAGAAAGAACATACATTTCTAGATTTCATGCAATCACTTCATATGAAATAACACAAAATGAGAAATGTGTGGGATTCATCGGAGGTATAGGGGTTACATGAATAGAATACCATGACGTAAAATTATCTCTGGGCTAAGCGTGTCCTCTAGGCTCAGATAGACAGTTTAATTTAGAGTCCATAGAGGCAAAGTATTGAAGATTTCCAATTCGCTGATTGTATAGCGGCATTGTAATGTGTATCACTATGTCCTCCACAGCAGTTGAGCATGTGTGGCCACAAGTACATTACCATGTGCCTTATGGCTCAGGGGAAAGATAGCTATGATGTTTGCAGGGCTTTATATGGCTGCCCAGTTCATACATTTTGTGCTGCAACAAAGCTGGGTTGTTGTTTATCAGAAAATGCTACAGAAAATGGTTCATCAGCTTTATAAGCTAGTATGTACTGTCGATAGCAATCATCCAAGCAGAGAATATTAGCAACCATTGTTAGTGTTTCTGTTGTACCAGGAATGGTTAGGCAGTTTTTACAAAACTGCTTGTTGTGAAAAAAAAACAGGTATATTTTCTCTTTTGTTCAAATTTACCTTTCAATTTTTAGAATAAATTGCAAAGTCAAGCCCTTAATCATATTATTACACTTACAATTGCTGCGGATAAGAGGGGCCTTGGGAAACTGTCCCAATTATAAAAAAGATTTTTCCATAAAATCAAATATAGTTGGGAAAATGGAATTTTAGAGTCCCACCAAATTATAAGCACATTAGTTGAACATAGTTTTGTCACCATACTTGCTTGTTGGGGACCATGGAGACCTATAATAACATACATTGCTCCATCAGGAGTTTGCAATTATTAAAAAAGTTATTGAGTAATACATAAATACTTGAGTATAAACCAAGCTGTTGTCACCTGTAAAGTATGCAAAGCAGAACGGGGCACCTGTATAACTATGTAGAAGGGATGTGTAAACCTGTATGAACATGCATCAAGGACTAGAACGCCAACAGCAAAGTTAAAAAATTTAAACAAACCCCCAGTTGTCATTGCAAACCATGATTATTGAATTTGAATATTTTGAGCCTGATTTAAATCAAATCAAATCTGCAATGAAAAATTCTACTTTGGGATAAATTTAATTTTCTCTCAAATAAATCAAATCTGTTATGCAAAATTCCTCTTTGAGAGAAATGTAACTTTTTTTAATGTTTACATGCCCACTGAGGTTATTTCATCCAATAAGCTCCATAGCATACAATGAATTAAGCCCTAACTGTCTATGCACAATAATGCGGTGGGACAATGCTATAAAATATGTCCCTGGGATCACAGGGCATGATTCTGTCTGAATTCTTCTGGATAAGGGTCTAATACTATTGTTTAGCTTTTAGTAAAAAATAGAATTAGACCCTTTTCAAGTTTTTGTGAAAACAGGCTTTGTAACCTTGGAGACACTTCTTACAGTAATGCCCAACTGTGCATATAGAAGTGAACTGTATGCTTTGGGACATTCAAGAAGAAATTGAGTGAAATCAATGTTTGTTTAGTAGAATAATTCTACTACTTGATTCTACCAAAATTTAAATGAAAAGTGGTCAAATTCTACAGATTGAACTCTCTGGTACTTAGTCTTACATTACATAACAGTCTTTACTGGGGTCTTCAGCCCTCCATACAGACCCCAGCTATTTAGGCCTACTCTAATTGTTCTAAAAATGTTATTTGAACTTATTTACTAACTCTTTTAATATAAATAGCTTTAAAATGTAATAAATAAATAATTTGGTTGAACTGAATCCTGTGAAAATTTTTACAAATTTGACAATCCCTGTTAGTGTTGAAGTGCTCATGTGCTAATAAGGGATGTACTAGTAGGAAAGCAGCTGTTTTCCTTCACTGTTCAATACCAGATTGAGGAAGGGATGGGACCTAGTTATATAACTAGCCTGCAGTGAATAATTAGGAAATAGCTGGGAGGTAGAGCTGTGTAAGTCTCAGGTCAGGATTTACAAATCCTTTGGCAGGTAAAGAGTTCCCATATTTCCCATATTTTATTTGTGTATTGAGCTGTTTGCCTGGAGTTTACCTTTGAGCAGGAAACTGGGAATAGAACTAAAAGATATCTAGCTAGAAGCTATGAATGTGTGGCTGTGGGGCAATAAAGATTTATAATAATTGAAACACAAGAGTAAATATGCCTATGGCAGAACATTTATTCTTAAAAAGATATCTGAAATGTCATCATATAATAATTTATAACGCTAGCAGGTACATATTATACACTTGTATACATATTACATAACACCCAAGGTTTTTTTTTAGCATGGCAGTGATACTGAATTACATTGTATTGAATTTATTAGGGCACATGGCTGCCAAGCTTCGCCTATATATATATTTTACCAATATAAGTCATAAGATACTGAAAATACAGTTTAACATTGAATGTCCTGGCTAGCTGTAATATGTCTAGCTCACTAGACATAATAAATAATATAATGGTGACCCATTTCTCTCAGCTTTTCAAACAAGAGCTTCTTTCGCTTGCTGTTATTTCTCCTAACAGATAGAACTGTGAGAGATGGATTCTTTCTGCTTGTCGTAAATGCTCAAATAATATTAAATCATTTTGACCAACTTCCTTTTATAATGCATCGGAATCTGGTAATGGGCATGGCAAGACAATCAATCAGAATTTTTGCCTGCCCAAGCCTGACTTAAAACAATATAAATAACCCATTTTTAATCAAGGAATAGGACTTAGTCATGGTGAGCCTTTTGATTAATCAACAGAAAGACTCAATGAACCTGTCATTGTCTGTAACCAAACTGTATTCAAACTGAGAGAAATGAAAGGGGAGGAAATATCTGAAGTACATTATACTTCCTGAATGCAAGCATTGCCTTGCACGTTCATCAAATTCATGCTGATAGAACCGTTTTACCTGTTTATGAATGGAAGCATTCCTATGGAGGTCATGAGCAGTGGAATGACTAAATTGCGGCTATAATAGAAAGGTAATGCTAACAATGACTTTCTAAAATCAAATATTTAAGGAACATAATAAATAAAATACAAAGTGTAATATACACAGCACATGGTCTTGATTAATAAATATTAAAACACTCCAAGTCTGGGTAAGAGAGACTGTCATGGGTTTGCTGGATGACCCAGGTTCACCCATGATAGTCTATCTTCTCCAGTCATAGAGAGCGTTAATAAATTAGACCCATTGCAAAGAGGATGCACTGCCTTAAAGCATTACCTTAGTAAAAATGTATTTTTTTTAATCTTGTTTAGACCTAAACTGTCCATGGAACCTTTCCAACAATTAAAACCACATCCTATCAAGCTTGTACTAAAGCAGGACTAAACTCATTGGTGGTTTATAAGCTACTGCCATAATCGCAAAATTTGCACAAGATTCTCACCTGTTATGGCGTATACTTATCTATGTCCAGTCCCTCTGCAGTGATGACAGGTCCTCAGAACAAGTGATCTTCACTGCAGGCTTCACAGAGGACAGCAAGAGCCAGGGATTTATTTTTTTGTTTTTGCAAAAGAGACTGCATGGATTATTACTACTTCCTGGTGACTATTTGTTTTGCATTTAAACCATTCTCTAGTTATAACCCTTCTCCGATTGACAGTGTGAGATTTCACATTACTTATTTCATGTCCCCTTAGAAAGTGAGGAAAAATCTCCCCAACTAAATCACATACCTAAAAAAAAAAACACACATACAAAGGATACAAGGGGTTAAGCCTTCCTTCCTCTGTCCAAAACTACAAAGAAATGTAAGATTGCCTATTTGGATACTTGCCATATTTGATTTACTTACTGCAATATTTATACTGATGCATACATGTGGCAAGGAATGCATTCAGACTGTTTACTGTCACTGCTACCCCAACCACACATAACAAAGTATTAAAAAGCTCTCTGATCGATTAGGTTAAAGATGCTTTAATGTTCAATAAAAAGAAGAGAAAGATAAAGGTAAAGTATAAATGAAGCCTAGCTAAGTATAAAACATACATATCTGCATTTTGTTGATTCTGTCCAGCCCATTATATTTTATCCAGTCACTCTTTTTCAACTCTATAAAAAGTTCAGACCAATTACTTCCTCAATTGCATTTAAAGAAACACAACTTGATCAAGGCTATGGCTGAAAAGTAAAAGCTAAACTACAGTTTTACCTTCTGATTTACATGGTGTATAGCCTTATCTGTGTACTGAAACTGCTTACTCTAAAAGAAACAGAGATGAAGCTTATAACAAATAGTTTCACTTAGGACATGTTCCCAGATCCCCTAAAAGGAATTAACGTGAAGGAGAGAGAGCCCAGCTGGGTGCCGCTCCGTTGTTCCTGCCCTCCCCTCTCTATAAAACAGAACGGTGCTGTAAGTATAGCACTCATTCATGAATTGTGCAGTCTTTTGTGGATGGAAAGGATCGTGGAAGATGCATGTGTACTTAGCCTAACTCTTAGGACATATTCCCAGATCCCCTAAAAGTAACCTCAATTTTCAGGCTATTTTGGTGGCAATACTATGTTTGCAAGTAACTTGAAAAGTTGGCAAGCAGATTTAAAATAACATTTTCCTGACCATAATTAGATTTTAGATTTATTAAAAATATTTTTTTATTTGTGTTACATGTTCCATGATCACTCCTCTTCCTCCCCCAATTTTGGTGAAAATACCATCTTCAGAGGCTTTGCAATTACCCTTAATTTATTTGGCAGGTAACTTTAAAAAACTTTTCCTAAATATAACATTGCTGTACAGAAAAACAGCATAATTTCTGGGGCATTTGTGTAACAATAACATGTTCAGGGACTTTACCAATTAACTTGTCAGTAAGTAAAATTTACTAAATTTTGAAAAATAACCTCATTTTTCTCCACTATCAAAATAGGATTTTTTGAGCGAAATCAATTTTGTGAAAACCATCTGCCTATCACTAGAAGTCACAATTCACCATTCCAGATTACCAATCACTGACTGTATTCGTGAAATAAACGCAAACTCTTATTGGCTTTTCACATTTAAAAAAATGCTACAGAACATATTGCTTTTGGTGGCTTCTTTGTGCAAGATCTATTAAGATTTAATGCGTGTGGATCTGCTGCTTTGTAACTTGGGTCTTAAGTCTCAGCATGTCCTTTTTATGTCCAACAGAATTTATTTGTGTTTCTACATATGGAGAGAAGCCTTGGTAAACTAAGATGTTTATGACATAAAATGCAAACCTTAGAACATGAAAATCTGTCATGTACTAGAACACAAAATGGCAGTTTTATAGAAAGGCACTAATTTCTGTCAATGTAAGCCCTCTGAAATTCCTAAAATGTATATGTCATATTGGACCGTGAATAATTCAGAAGTTGAATGTTTTAGAGCATATGGCTATATTCTGCTAGCTATAGATTCCTTTACATTGTTGTAATGTCGTTTGTGATTTAATGGCAAACAGAAGAGGTTTGGTGTAGTAATTACTTTTGGTTCCCGTCTTGTAGAGAGGGGATACAAACCACCAGACCACATTTATATTTATATGAATCTTTATGCAAATTTAGCCTAAAATATTTACCTGTTTTTAATGCACAGTCTTTTTCTTTCTTTTAATGCATTAGTTTGTTTCTTTATCTCCCTGACACTGATCATTAATCTCTTGCAGCTAGGGATGGTGCTAGAAATTTTCAAGGTTCTTATACTTCTGAGTATGTTGCATGCCTGCATCTCCGCACTGCAGGTATTCAAAACACTTTGAAGTGTCAGATTTAGAAGATTGCACTGGCTGTATCATCTCCAGAACCTCTTTTAGAAATTATACTGTTCATCATCACTGTCCTAAACATTTTTCTTTTAGGCATAGTTTTTAGAGGCCTAAACAACTGCCTTTAAAAAATCAAACTATACATCAAATATTTTGTTACCACCCAAACAACCTGTGTCCAAAACAAAACTCAGGCCAAATTGTATTGTGCTAACTGCTTTTTGTTTTGGAAATGTAAGACTACTTTTCATAATAAATGGTTGTGGAGCTATCAGGGTCATTTATTTTTACTAAAAAAAAAAAATTTGATGACTTTTGTTCTGGCCAAAACCTATTTACAGTAACTTTTTGCCCTATAATCTTTAGTCTTTTATTTTTGTTTTGTTCTTGTATTCTGTACAATTATACCGTGCTATGTCAGTAATGTATTAAACAGATTTTCTCTATCTGAACACCAAGGAATAAAAAGGGTTGATCTACCAGGTTAGGTCACTGCTTATCATATTTTGTCCTTTTTTCACTTACATTCAAAAGCACCCCAATGCACTGGTAGAATGCACTTGCTTTGCAGCAAAAAGCAACCTCAGTGATTTGTGCCCTGTGACAAAAAAATGGCCCTGTTTTGATCCATTGTGGTGTCTTGGTATTCCATTTAAATGAAAGGGGGGTCCCTAATTCAATGCCCTTCACATACCACAACAGACTAAATGTATGTAAATAGATTTAACATTTATTCCACAGTTGACCAGTGCTTTCCCTACAAGCCAGTAAGTAAAATGTCTCCATATAGTCATCCTGTAACATTTAAACTGTACCCTAATATGTCATTTATCACTGTACTTTATAAACTTGCATCCTAATGCTAATCCCCTTGACCACCTTTATCTGATAGCTGCAGTATTCATGCCAAAAGGTACAAATCTTGTAATGAAATGTAAGCGCCAACATCATGGAGCTCTCAATTGATGGAAGCTATGCTTCCTACAGCTGAACAGAGGCTCCATTCTAAATTAATAAACTTAGGGCCCTTTTATTGGTTTAGAGTAAACCAAGAAAATAAAAAATAAGGTTCTTTATATTTATAATATTATATTTTACATATATCCTTTGTAATTCTCTCTATGATTTTTCAAAGAAATAGACCTTTCTAAATTATTTTTGACTAAGACACTTTTTTTGACAAATGTCCACTTTTCGGTTAATTTGGAACAGATCCAACACAAGAGCCATTCATCAAATTAGTCAGAGGAAAACAATCTAATATACAATGCTTGCTCTGATTATTTCTGTTTTCTAACTTCAAAACCATAGCACAAGTGAGTAATGATCCAGACAATATTTTGGTCTCAATAAATCTGGCATTTTTGAAAAGATAACAAAGGATCTTGCATAGAGTCCTAAACTACTTTCAGTAAAGGACCAATGTGTAATACCGCAACTGTCACATGAAGCATCTGGTTTTGTTCTGTACTGGTCCCACACAACAAGCTTCCAGTTCTGTTTCACTCATTTTCCTGAAGTCAGAATTCCAGTTGTGTTCCAGTCGAATTCTTGCAGCCAGAATTCCTTTCTGTTCCACTACATTTCCTATATCCTACATCTGGCCTTGGGGCATTTCCTACAAAGAGCATCCTGTTGCAGTCATTTCGGTTAGGCATACAATGCAATTACAACACAGCACATATTTATAGTGGGCTCAAATATAAGTGCCAATGTGGACTACCTGTATGTCAAGACCCCTTGCTCTATCTGTCCAAGGCAGCTGCTTTGGACAGATAGAAGAAACATTTGCAAGAACTTGTTGTAGGAGGGTAATTTGAAGGGAGATCTGTGCACACATCACATATTATGGTCAGCAGATGTTCCACTATTCATACTTTCCTTCACCCAGTAGTTGAAGCAGAATCACTTAACAGCTCCAAGTATAATAAGTGTTGCCAGGCTTAAGAGGCTTTGGTTTTCTCTGGATTTTTGGCTATCATAGAAAAATCTGAAAAGCTTTGGTTCTAGCAGTAGCCTTGAAGCTACTAAAAAGCTCACCTCAAATGGCTTTTGGCAGGGGTTTGGGCATCCTAACCCCTTAAAGATCATATTGTGGGCCTCCACAAACATTGTCCTGTTTCTGAGTAGAAATTCCTATACTAAGTGTAGAAATTCTGAATATTCTGTATGTACGTATCATAAGTAAAGGTATATATGCAATGAGTTAAATAACTCCAATATAGAAAAAAAGGGGATGGTAACTTACAGTATCACAAATATGGCTTGGTTCTGTTAGCTTTTGAGAAGGCGGTCTCAAAGGTAATTGTTTAGAGCCGCGTTAGTTAGAAGAAGCACAGGAAGAGAAAGGATTCTCAGGTCCCTGGCTAATTGCTAAGACCGGGCAGAGACTGGTTCCACCAAAGTGTCCTCGTGTAAATAGACGGGGACGTACGGGGAGAGAACAGTAGAGGCAGGGCTGTCAAGAATGCACTCATGTATGAACGAGTGCTACCGTCCCCGCAAGTCGGGCAGAAGGTAAACCATCTCCTCCCAGTGCTAAAGGGGAGGAATTATTGAAGTATGAATAGATACCAAGGGTATGAGAAAGTTAATGATTCTGAAGGTGAAAAAAATGGTACTCAATACAATAAGTATATCAATAAATGCAAAATACACATATAAATCACAATCAGTAATTTAACAGTTTAAACAAGTAATGTACCTGTATATTTTTATATTTACTTGCAAATATCAACAGTAATGTACGTAATTATGATTATGATCTTAGACATAATAACTGCATAACTAATATTTCATTGATGCATTGCTACCCCTGAGGAAGCCTACCAGGGTGAAATGTGCTGGGTACAACGGTCAACACGAACAGTTTCTCTGCAAGGTATACCTCTATATGGCTTTTTACATATGTGCTTTATAAGCTAGATGACGTTTGTATGGCGACCCTTAGGGCCTCACTATACCCTGTAAAACTACAAGCAACCATTGTGGTTTATGGGACATGTATTATGTATTGTTATTTATGAGAAGTATCATTAAAAACAATACACACTATTTGCCAAAAAAACCTTCTCTCCTTTCCTTATTTTTGAAAGGTTATCTAGGTTATCCAAGATTCAAATCACACAGAACACAGAGCTGCCTTTACCAATCCTACTATACAATGAAAACAACCAAAATACCCAGCAAAGTCTGCCAGATGCATTCCCTACATTAAATTGCCTGATTTTATAGTGCACTGTTTTTTTTTGTTTTTTGGCTTTTTACTACTTGTAAATGGGCTCTCCAATTATACAAAGTCCAAAAAGTTCTTATAATGGCTGTCAGGGAGAGTGAATATTGCAGGTTAAAATATACCATTCTTAGTTGAAATTGATTTTTGCCTAATAGAACAACCCAACTTTAAGACTCTTGAGGCAATTTCACTCCTGTATGTGCCTGACCATGCACAGTATTTGCAGTTTACTAGTTTATATCACAATTATTATTTTTATTACTATTATTAAACAGGATTTATATAGCGCCAACATGTTATGCAGCGCTGTACATTAAATGCATTTGCACATATCAAAATTGAACACTAAGTAAGTACATTTCTGTTTGCTATTATTTATTAGATTGACAACATTCACCTTCACTCTTCTAATGAATCATTGTAAAAGGTAACATTTTTTTAGAGACCTTCAATATTGATTTATTTATTGCAGGTCTAGGTGAAATAGCATAATGACCTGCAAGTTGTTTTCTTTTCTAATAAATTTTTGATTAAATACAAGTGACTTGCTGCTGCCTTTAAGCTACCCACCCACCAGTATATAGTAGAAATGGAAACACTAAAAGGGAGTACAGAAAAATGTATTTTCTGTCTTTTTCTGCAAAACATTGAATTTATATCCAATATATATAACTAAAGACAAGTTTTCTTTTTTTCAGATATAGATAGGCAGAATAACTCTCGCAAATTGTTATATTTGCTAATGTCATCACAAATGCAAATGCTGATAAACCTAAAGTTTTTAGTTGCCACTAAAACAGGAATAGAAGGGAAATCAATCCAATGGAGACAAATTTCTGAGGCTATTTCTTTTACATTTGAAATAAATCTATTTTCAATTTAGCCTATGATAAAAGAAATGAAGGGAATTCTCCATAATGAGATGAGATTAAAAAATGATAGTATTTTTGTTCACTATTGAGCTGCCCTATTTTTTCATAGTTACATAGTAGGTCAGGTTAAAAAAGGCATAAACCAATCAAGTTCAACCACTAGGGAAAAAAACATATCCCAGATATAAAACCCTATGGACATAAAAAAACCCTGTTACAATTTGCTGCAACAGGGGAAAAAAATTCCTGATTTCCTGAGACAATCGGATGATACCTGGATCAAAAGTCTTTGTTATCTTTACTTTAACAAAAACTTTTAAAAAAGTTTTGGCCTAACATATACTTTAACTTTTACGTTTTCAAAATATGTCTTTATAAGTGTTTAAAAACAGAAAAAACGTAATAAGAAGATGGAGCTGCAATGACAAAACAACCTTTAGACTGAACTGTGATTCTAGAAATCTTTTCTAGTACACTTGGAGAATACTAAGGCATATTTTGTTTGTTTGGAAGTAAAGTAATTAACTTAGTTCCTATCTCCCTTAAACTGACATCCCCTAATTGGTCACTGGTTGCAGAGACTGGCAGAGACTATAGAATCTCCTGTTGGCTCCTGGCAATACATCTCCTGCAGCTCTGTAATAGGAGTACTCAGTACAGGGTTTAAATTCTTAAAAAAAATCACCAGGGATAAACTATGCAAGGGGGAGAGGTTGGATTATATTTTAAAGAGTTAAAAACATTAACAAGTTATTATATGTGGCACAATCCAAATAAAGCAAAATAAATGCATATGGAATTTCTATGCCTCTATATCTATATCTATGGTATGAAATAAATTTGATGTATTTGAATTTTTTTAAATTTGAACAGAAGACAGGAGCAAAGAAGTCTTTCACCCTCTTATTTTGATTTATCACCCTTAGAAGATTTCCTAGAAGACTGACACATAGCTATAGTTGTTTTAATCCCAGCTGCATCCATTTTTTCCCCATCTGGTTCTGACCTTGGGATTTCTGCACAATGCTGCAATGCATTTAATTTACAGTGAAGGGGATTAAGATGAACAGAAACAGTATGTCGCATTCAATGGCTAGAGTAAGATCTATGGGCTGCGAGATTCAAACCCATGTAGAGCATCTGGATTCCAGACCAGCACCAGCGTGAGGCTGTCACCTTCCCTCACTTCATAAGTAATAGTTCAGCCTAAACTAATTATAAATTACCTGCCCTATATATTTTACTGCTGCACAAATACACATAAATTGATAGTATAAATGGATTTAAGTCATGCACCCTGACAATCCTTTATAAACACGAAAGCGTTTTTCTGGTGCCCTAATCTCTAACGTCTTTCACTGTCTGCCACATACAGTTTTTTATTTCATTTCTATGTCTGCTGCTATAAGGGATAGTTTGGTTCACGTGTTGTTTTAACCTTCTATCAATTGTGTGTGCACATTTTTTTCTGCACCACAATTTGATAATATAAACATTTCCAAATGTTTATCTTTAAATTAATATGGTGGGGAACCCAGATATTTAATGATAGCTAATAGTATTATCAATATGGTGGTGGATCCAGATATTTATTGATAGCTAACAGTATTATCTATTTGGTGGTGGACCCAGATTTTTAGGGTCAGTCCACTGAGTCCTGCTGTTTCAGGTTTTGGTTGACTCTGCATAGCTAACCACATGATCAGACCTACTGTATATCTTTTCATTGGTGAGATCTCTAAAAGGTCTTTACGTTTGCAGGTATGAGGGGGGAACATACTTGTTGGGTTTATACAGTATTTTATATTTTGAAGAATTCTAGAACACACAAAGGTGAGCAAGAACATCTACAGCACTCAGGTAGACAAGGACAGAATTGGAAATTTTGGCAAGGGAAGCTTGTAGACGTGTAAAGAAATAAAAGAAGCAAGGGGCTGACTCATCCCTCAAATAGCTTTTGTTATGGCATAGAGGTGTGCTAAATGGCAACCTCAAATGGCAACCCCTAGCTTTAATCA
Organism: Pyxicephalus adspersus; assembly: GCF_032062135.1. NCBI lineage: Eukaryota > Metazoa > Chordata > Amphibia > Anura > Pyxicephalidae > Pyxicephalus > Pyxicephalus adspersus. The sequence goes on along the minus strand of NC_092861.1, from coordinate 35,449,285 downwards.
TAAAAAAACGTTTTATCAAATAGTAATCCATACAAAAATAGAATGATTTTCACTAATTTCCTGTCCATTTTAGAACTGGTATATATGATATGACACTTTAATGTGTGAACAATAAATGCATTACCTGTCTCATTCATCAAAGAGTCATATGGTATTCTAAAATATAGTAAAAGAAAACGTCACTCGCCAATCTCAGTAAGAATCTGATCCTGGATTAAGAGATTAGTTCCTGTGAGTGGTAATAGAAAGTGTCTCCAGCAATTCATTGTAAACTTCCACATGCAAACCACAGCATCTGCTGTGGATCATTAGTGTAATTCATCTTCTTACCTAAGCAAAGATAATATTGCTTTTAGATACTGTTCTCTATTTTCTCCAGTCATGGGGAGCTTTAATAAATCAGGCCTTGTAGGTTCAGCATGCTTAATAAACGTTTAAATGCAGCTTGTGATGTGCTAGCACTATATATTGCCAAACAGTATTATTAGTTTACATTTTGGTTTTGCCACAGAGATATTGCACAAGTATGAACAGTATGAGGTAAAAGAGCTCTCTCAAGTGAGCCTTCATCGCTTAATATTAGCAATGGGGACATTTATGTTTTGATTTATGGTTGAACATTGAAATGAACATACATTATGTAAAGCTGGATATAATTCATTGATTGTTTTGTGAAAGCAGCAATAGCATTAATGTCACCGGTAAACTGCATGTTAAATAAAAGATGACAAATTTGCTCTGGATTTATATAGATCCTGGTTTACTAATGACTTGCATTCTAAGATTTATAATTACCTGAGACTGGCTAATTACCCTAAGCTTTTCTTTATGAATATCATTTGATGTTCGAGTCTAATTTCAGATCTTTTTTTTTTTGGACTTTGGACTAGGTGTTTATTTCTGTTTGTGACACTATTGGGGGGGTGGGGTGTCCTTGTGATGTCCGAGTAAGAAATGGGATTGGCATGATGACAGAAAGACATATATTATCCTCAGTATATTATCTATATTGTCTTGGACCCAGATGATGGTTCCCCATTGTATGAACCATATGAAGATGTCACCATCACTCCAAGCTTGGTGAAGGATGAGCTTTATTTACAGAACAAAATGCATATGTGTAATTGCTCTGAAAGGAGTTGTCTAAACATGCTATATCCCTTCTTTTTGGAATTCTACCTCCAGATTCCCATTCTTAGGTTCCTGGTGGTATGCAACATTAAATGCATAAACTAGGGGGTTGTGCTATCTGGGGAGAATTGGGAGAATCCTTCATCCTCTTTCACCACTTATCTATCACTTTTAACCCTTCAAGATTCTTTCCAGCTGGTACCAGTAGATTTAGACTGGTTCACTCCTTCAGTTCCTAGGGTGCTGGCATTGCTCTTCACACATTTGCACAATGTGGCATAACACACATCTGGTTGAAATGCCACCCTACCTTCCCAGTTTTCCAATTTTGGGTGAAAATACTGGAGATTTACTCTAAATTAACAGATAAGACAATTCCTAACACGTTGTGTGCTATCTTTCTTTCCATAATCCTATGCTTTGTTAAATCAACCAAAAGGAAGTTTTTTGGGCATTTTCTACCCAATGCCAGATTGGTTAGTCAAAGAAATTGGAAGTCAGCTATAGCCCCTTGTATATGGAAATGGAATGTTCATAAAATGGAGCAACTTGTGACATTGGACAACAACTAGATAGAGAAGTACCTTTTCACATGATCTGACCGGGTTGTCCTCAGAGTATCTTCTCAGTTTCAGGCCTTTTTGGCATCATTTCTGGCAGAGGTTGGGGTTTAAAAAGCAGATTGAAACAAAAATGAAGATGTAAAGCTAAGGAGCCGCAACGAGACCTGTTCAAGATAGCAACTTTACTATTGTTTTGGTTGCCTTGATGAAGGATTTCCTATTGGCTTTCTAAAACGCTCCCAGGGATAAGGATGACAATAAAAATTCACCAGAGGCTCAAATCCTTTCCCACCCATGAAAAAAATGGATGGAGTTGGGCTTAAATTGAGTTTTTATCTATTTTATACCATAAAATGTTTTAAGGTAAACATATGTTTTATAATATTTCATACATTACCATATGGAAACGTAAAAATTGTTACATTTTGTAAATTTGAATTGTGTGGCTAGCTCTTAAAGTGATAATTCAATTTTAGCACAATTTATTAAACTGTGGAAAAGGCAAACATGCTTGTCATTTCTCCCCTACTGATTTTCCTGCAGGATATCAGTTTAAACTAATAAATTAAATTCAGTATTCTATGTAGCAGGTTAGGAATGAGTGAAGCAATCTGCACAGATCAGGTTTTGATTTGAAGCCTTCTATAACACATATATTGGGCGATCCTTGACAAGATATCACTGACTCAGTGATTTATATTTTGAAATGTTATCATTAAATGGAAACCATAGTGACTTTTTAGTGAATACACATTGTGAGTTATTATTCTTTGGTTTGCTTGAAAGTAATTTCATTTGTGATTTTTTACATTTTACATGCTTGCCATGCTTTAAATTCATGGTGTAGCTCTTACACAAACTTTTAGATTCTACCCATTGTTGCTAATTGTGTGTTATACTGTGCAAATAGGATTTGTTCGGAGAAAAATATCCATTACAGGACCAGGGACACAGAGACAGCCGTGTTTTCAAATATTCTGAGCTAACCACAAGAGATGGGCAGAATTTCCAAATTCCACTCCTCTGTTATTTCTATAGGAATGCATATTTACACATAATTTCTATGGAAATTGCAGAATACAGTGTAGTTAAAATAAATTTTTTTATAGGGATAATAGGTAAACTACTGTAAAAAAGGGATTGGGAGCCATACACTGCCATGGGGAGCACAGTTTAGTGGGATTTGTCTATAGCACCTTGTTTGTTACTGCTCATTATGATGCATGTTGACATTGCAATAAACAAAACGTACACTGCAATCTATAATGGAAATGTATAACACATTGATGTGTGTTTTAATGCAGTTCTATTGATTTTTTTTGGTGGGTATGCATAAGTATGGATCTATTAGGTCATGTTTCAATGTGATTGGCTATGTAGTCTTACTGCAGAAACTCCAACATTTCCACCGCAGGTCCAATTCTACGGAAAATTTTATCACAACAACCAAAAATGTCCTACTAGTTCGATTTGAGGTCTGTTGGGCAGAAATGAGGCAAATATACAGAATTTTGGATCCTGTTGTGTGTTGTGCTGACAAAAACACACTTGCATGTAATGCTGTTAGGCATAAAGTATCCTAATTACATTCGTTGCAAGTTAAAGAACATTTATTTTACAGTATATATGATAGTATGAGTATATTATGTATTTTTTTTTTAATTTTTAAAAATTTTAAAATTTTTTTTTTTAAATATATAGATTTTTTAATTATTCATTTTATTGTTTTTACATGATTTTGTGTTTCAAACTTTGTTATACTCATACAAAGATATTATACTGTAAAATAAATTTTCATGAAAAACAATGTACTGCTTTTAGACATAAAACCGGAAAGAAATGAACCGCTAGAGAGGGTTAATCAATTACAACCAAATATCAGATGTACCAGATGAATTGAGAATAGGACTGAATCTGAACAGCAACACTAAATACTGAATACTTTTGGCTAGTTATAAATTTAGGAATCTGACATTTCCTCCAATATTCCCCAGTGGGAATCAGTTACTGCCATTGAAACACATGGACTTGGAAGATTCCCAACAGGGAATATTTGAGGGAATGTCTGCTTCCCTGTTTTATAAATAGAGCCCAAAGTGTGTTTTATGTTAAGTAGCTACTTAGGAAAGTAGAGAAACATCTACAGTATAAAGTTACAGAACTATGATCCACATCCACGACAAGAAGAAAATGGAAACCTGTAAGTGGTAACAAGCACTTTTTGAGCAATTTTTTGTGCTCATTATTACTTAGTGATTAACCTCTAAATCATTCTAAATTATTTATTACAGCTGCTGCTGGAACCACTAATATTGCTTGCAAATATTGAACTGTGTGTGCTTGACCCAAGCTAAATATCATCATGCACCTTTCCATCTAGTGAAAAGTAATTAGCTGCCATTGCACAAGCTTTAGTATCATAGATAGGGGTAAAGTTTAATCAGATTTTCTACCTGTATGTGAATTGCTTTGTGAAGCTGCATTACCTGGATTAATGGTTATTACATTTGGGAGATATTTTCAATTTTCTAGATAAAATTATACATGTAAATTTTCTTAAGCATTAAATTCCTCAGCATATTGAAGATGAGCCCCGCAGTGGGCACCCCCCAACCTCAACTGACCCGGCAACCAGCGATGCTGTCCATGAGCTGATTATTGAGGACCGGCGAATATCCACAAAAAAGATAGCCCAGATACCTTACATCTCACGGGAGCGTGTCGGGTTTGTTATCACCACTATCCTAGACATGCGCAAGCTTTCAGCGAAGTGGGTGCCAAAATGTTTGAACAATGATCAGAAGAAGGAATGAGTTGAAGCATCCAAAGCTGTTTTAGCCTATTTTGAAGCTGCAGAGGACTTTTTAGCTAGGTTAGTGACTGAGGATGAAACCTGGCTCCACATCTATGATCCTGAAACCAAGGAACAGTCAAAGGAATGGCGCCACAGTGGCTCCCTGCAGCAGAAGACGTTCCGAACCCAGATATCGCCCAAAAAAGACGGTATTCTGTTGGTTGACTACCTACCTCAGGGCTCTAGTATCACCAGACAGTATTATGCTAACCTCCTGGACCAGCTGAAGGAGGCAATTAGGACGAAACGCTATGGAAAGTTGACCAAAGGGATCCTTTTTTTGCAGGACAATGCACCTACGCACACGTCCAACGTTGTGGCCGCCAAATTGAACAGCCTGGGTTTCCAACTGGGCCACCATCCCCCCTACTCACCTGACCTGGCCCGTTCAGACTATTATCTGTTCCTGAATTTGAAGAAACACCTGAAGGGGCAAACGGTCCAAAGATGCTGCTAAGAGCTGGTTTGTGGCCAAACCAAAGGACTTTTATTTGAACGGTCTAGAAAAGCTGCAGTTACGCCTTACCAAGTGCATCAGTCTCAGGTGAATATATTGAATAAATGTTTTATTTCATAACTTTGGCTCTTATCTTTCTGGGCAAAGCCACGAACTTCTCAGCACCCCTTCATACAATAGAGTGAGTTTTGTCACCCTATGACAGAGTGTGCTACTTCCTAGATCACAAGGTGAAAATATATGGGAAAAGCCAAAACAAAAATTTCATCTACTTCATTTAAGGACTGGTAAGCTTCAATATACTACATTTTTGTTTTTGAGTTTACTTACTCATGTATTGTTCTGTCTGCACCCATGCTGGACTTGTCATAAGCTGTAAGCTGCAACAAAGCCTTTGAACAAAAGATAAGAAAATATAATATCTTTATTGTGTGATGTAGTTATGTTCTATAGAGCACTTCATTCAACCTGGTGTTGGATCCAATGCAGTATTAAATTTTATTAACTGGGTCACAAAAGGGTGACCTTTATTTTTGTGCACCACTGTAATAAAGTGGAACTAAACCCTATTAGCAGAAAAAAAGTACTTTATATACCTTTTTTTGAGCACCTGGCTCTTCCCTCTCCCTCCTTTGTGGTGGTGCCATAGAAGTGAGGCGAGTTGGAGAGGTGGAAGATGGAACAGATGGTGTAGAGCAATCACCATGTATATTCTCTACTCTTGGGAATATTAATACACCTGAAAAATTTTAGTCATTAGACTGTGGCCTGCTGTGTGCAATAATATCTATTGAGCTCTGATGGTAATGTACAAATTGGGAAGAATTTATATTGGCTGATTGTTTTCAGAGGCAGAAATGCTCCCTGCTTTATTTCCTCTGTCTGCGCATGTCCAAAGTCGGTCATGGACAGAAGGAGCAGTAAAGACTTGGAGTGCAGAGACTCCTGGGATACCTACGTGACACATCACAGGAGGCTTCTGGCTGCTCCTTCTGTGCGTGACCGACTTCGGACATGTGCAGAAGGGGCTTTTTCCTGCAATAGGAAAAAAGGGCCGATCTCACGCTTGTGCAGTGATGCTGGACCCAATCAAAGAAAGCTTCAGAGGGATCAAGGGCTCTGTGCAAATAAAGTTATGTGTGAATTTTTTCCTTTTTTAGTTTAGTTCCACCTTAACAGGATAAATATTAATTCTACCAGTGATCATTTACTTAGCTTAGTGAATACAGTGAAAATTAATTTTGCCAGAAAATCCCAAATCATGTTAGTTATTTACTAAGCTTATTAAATGAAGCATTGCTGACTTCAGTTAAGTTGTTTAGTAACTTACATTTCATATCCATGACTAGGGTAGCCCGTACCTTGCCCCTTCACCTTCCCCTCCCCCCATACTTACTGATCCACCTTCTCTCTTGCCAGCCCCCTTTTCTTGGCCTTCCTCCCCCGCTCTTAACCTACCAAACAACACACTACACCAGTATGCATTTTAATGGCTGGCAAGCAGCCGTTTATTAATAAATAACAGTAAACAATCTTATACCTTATTATGTATCCCTATAATAATTTAACACAGACTAAATATAAACAAATATAAACAAATAAATATAAACAAATGAAACAAATAATCCACAAACAAACAACAAACAAACAAACAACAAACAAACACAGTAAACACCATAATAAACCCAATAAATAACTTTAATTAACCAGCTTTCTTTCCCTTGAATTAACCCTTTAAATAACCACCTTTTCATATTCTATCTCAAACCATTTTCCCAACCAACGACTAGGTTGCAGGTCCGGAAGGTGAAGTCCGCCACCACCACATCACATATTTTCCAAAACCACCATACCAACCTGGCCCCTAAGCAGCCCAGTACCACCTCAGGGGCCTCCACCTTTTACCACTTAAAGGGGGTTCACCACCACCTTGGGTGCCCCCCAACCAAACTTTACCCAGCACTCTTACCTTCCACCAAACCTCAACCGCCACGGCGCACGGGCGGGAAACCTCACTCCCGTGCGCCTCTCCACACCCTGATTGCTTGGTGCACTCCATCCTGTAAACCCAAGCACCAAAGATCTGTCCCGACATCATTCAGATGTACCCCATCCCCCCTCAAAAAACGCCACGTATCTTCTTCCAAGTCCCTGTGACGCACCACCAAACCACCATTCCTAGCTACAAATCGCCCAACCTCCTTATTCACTTTTATTCTTGCTTTATTGACCCTATCAACTGACCGTGCCCCCCTCCACACAGCCCTAGCAACAATATCAGACCAAACCAAAATAGTCCCAGGAAATTCCACCCTCAACCTTAAGAAATCCAATCTAACATCCCTAACTAATTCCTTCATACCTCTGCCTGCAAGGTCATTGCCCCCTGCGTGCATAACCAGCACATCCGGCGCCCTCTCCAGCGCTGCACACCTCTGAAGTTCCAGTACCATCCTACTCCACAGCATCCCTCGTATTCCAATCCAATGCAGCAGAACCTCCTCCCTCGGAAAACCCAATTGCCTGCCCTCTGGCCAAACAGCTGCCCTACGAGCACCCCACCACACAAATGAGTGTCCCACGATCCAGACCAAACACCTCCGATCACTTGGAAGACAAAAACACAAGTAATACCAACTGTTCATCCCACCCCCCAACAAACCCCCATGTGCGCACCCCTTTACCCATGCCATTACAATAAGTGAGGCCTCACATACAATTGAAACCTCCTAGATTCCCAACGCCCTATCCTCCTAATGGCATCTTCCCCTAGTCCCCATCTAGCCGCCTCCGTAGCCGCCCCAATCCGGAATGAATGCGAAGAGAAAGTTTCCGCATCCACCCCCAACAACTTCAGACATTTTCTAAATACTGCAACAAATTGAAAACGGGACAAAAAGGCCCCATCCGCATGAATCAACATGGACCCCTTTAAGCCTGTCTCACCCCCAGGAAACATTCCACAGCCCTTACCGGGCAAACAGTCGACCCGTCCCCCAACCGAAAATCCTTACCATAATGCCCCTACCCGTTTGGTCCGTTTTTGACCTCCGAATCCACATACTCACCTCGTCTCCTGCACAGGCTACATCTTCAAAAAGCAAACCACCCGGCCGTCCCTTGGACGGGCTAACCAACTCCCCTATCCGCATGGCCCAAAAAAATCGCAATACAAAAAGCTGCAGTAAACAACAATCTTTCGTACCCATCCTCGCATACCACTCCCAAGCTTTCAACCACCCTCTGCAACAAGCCAAAGGATACTGGCCGCCGCCCGTCCCGCACCTTACGGCCTTTCCTGTATCCCTTCACTGCCTGACGCACAATGAAATCCTTGGTCCTGTCCCGCCAGCCATGCCACTTGAACCAGAATGCCATACCCGCCAACAATCTATTAACCGAGGCCACCGATGCCCCCCTAGCAAATTCCCGAGCCAGCCAGTACACCAAAACATGCCCTGTCATCCCTTCACCTTCCAAACCTCCCAGCTGTTCCCATAAACCTTCCCATTCCTTCCACACAGCTGAATAAGCACCCCAAGTCCTCTCACTCACCGACCGCCGAATCAAACCTCTGATGATCCCAACGCTATGTCCCACAACACTTCTGGACATGGGCAACCGCGATGCTCCGCTTCTGGTGCCAACGCGTGAAACCTGTCCCACTGAAAACGCATCAGCAATGACATTAACAACCCCCGGAATGTGCCTTGCAAAGATAAATATATTCAACTGCATACATTTCAAAACCAAATACCTCATCAACCTGACTGCCGCTAATGAGGAGACCGAAAATTTATTCACCGCCTGCACCACACCCAAATTGTCGCAATGAAACCGTACTTTCTTGTTAGCCAGCTCCTCTCCCCACAACTCCACCGCCAACACAATCGGAAACAATTCTAAAACCACTAAATCCCTTACCAACCCCCCATCCACCCAAGACTGGGGCCAAGCACCCGCACACCATTTGCCCCCGAAATATGCCCCGAAACCTGTCGAACTAGCTGCATCCATACACAATTCTAAATCAACCGCTGTCACCGGCCCCTCCAACCACAACGCCCGTCCATTAAAAGAAACCAAAAACTTCTCCCAAACCCCTAGATCCGCCCTCACATCTTTGGACAAACGCACAAAATGCGTCGGTGCCTTCATCCCCGCCGTCGCCGCCGCCAGCCGCCTGCAGAATATCCTGCCCATCCGTATTACCCTGCATGCGAAATTCAGCTTACCCAGTAAGGATTGCACCTCTTGCAGCCGCATTTTGTGCCGTCCCTGCGCCATACCAATGTCCGCTCGCAGACCCGCCAGCTTGTCCTGCGGCAATCTACACTCCATGGTCACCGTATCCAATTCTATACCTAAAAAGGTCAGCACCGTAGTAGGTCCTTCCGTTTTCTCCGCCGCCAAGGCCCACCAAACCTTTCTGCTACATGTTGCAATGTGGCCAACAACACCCTACACACCCCACTCCCAGCTGGACCAATCATCAAAAAATCATCCAAGTAATGTATGACTGAGTCCACTTCCGCTACTGTCCTAACCACCCATTCCAAAAACGTGCTAAACTTCTCAAACAACGCACACGATACCGAACACCCCATGGGCAAACACCGATCAACAAAATACCCCCCATCCCACTTACAACCCAACAACCGCATGCATTGCGGATGAACCGGTAGTAACCGAAAAGCGGCCTCAAAAATGCCCCTTTCCCATACCTCCGTACCCAGGCAATAGCCGCGTCAATTGATGTGTATGCAACCGCGCACGCATCAGGATGGATCCCATCATTTACCGAATCCCCCGTCGGAAAGGATAAATGATGTATCAAACGAAACTTACCTTGTTCTTTCTTAGGAACTAAACCCAATGGCGACACCACCAATCCAATCCCTCCAGCGGCAGCTTCCGAAATGGTCCGCACATCCTCCCCAAACTCACCTCCTTCGCTAGCTTCTCCCCCACCACCTCGGGATGCTGCCGGCCGCCCAGCTGACCTGCTAGAAGGGTCCCTAACGGGGCTCCCAGGATGGCGCTGAGTCCTTGCAAAAGGTTCTGGGCTCAGGCGCACCGGAGCCCTGTCTCTCCGTGGCCGCAGCCCCTCTAACCTGTCTAACTGCTGCTCCCTGTCTGTCCCCCCAACTGCCTCCTCTACTCTCTCCCGCAACCAGGCCTCACCTTGTGAGGCCGCCGCGGCCCTAAGTTGGCGCATTAAGGCGTCGATCGACTCCATGCTGCAGAACACTCCCAACCCAACTTCTTCTTTTCAAAAATTGTGCCTCACTTCCGTTCGACTCTCCTTTTACCCTCTACTCACTCCTCCCCCTCTAGTTCCGACCCAACTTTCTCCCCCTCCTTCCTTTCTTACAAGACTGGCTTTTAACTCTTTCACACCAACCCCCCCCCCCCTTGCCTCGTGTCTGTCCGTGCACCCTGTCATGCTGCCTTCCGCATATTTTTTTGCTACAGGCCTCTCTCATCTGCTGGTCGGTCTGTTTGTGAAAGACTGATATCAAAGCTGAATATGACACAAATAGGAGGTCACCTGGTAAGAAGTTCATCTTGTATCTTATTACAATTCCAGAATTATAACAAAATATGTGTTACTAGCTGGTAGTCTGGCAGATTTTCTTTGCAGAAACAAATATTTCAATATTTCTAGTGAAAACATCACACATTCAAGGATTAAAATGTGTTGCTTTTTCTCATCCCATGGTATGAATTACAGAGGTAGCTGAAATGCAATTCCCTCAGTATTGTGTGTTGGACAAAACATCTTTTGGATAGTTTAAGGAAAGGTGGTTGAATAGGCCCCTGTGTTGTTGAAAAGCAAATCTGACCATCAGATAAAAATGTCACGAGCACTGGTTTTATCTCTCTGTGCACACACAGTCCTAGAAATTGATTCACTCCCCTGCCAGCCTGTGAAAGGATTTGGCTGCAACTATTATTCCGCCCCAGCTAGCGCTGTGAGGTCTGAAGAACCAGCAAGCATCTACCTTGTGTTTCTGTTGTGGCTGATCGCAGATAAAGCATTCAAGCATGACCCTTATGGGCATTTGTAACTGACAACCACACCATGGAATAACATCTGCCAGCCAAACGCAGATCCCAATGGATGATTTGAATGATGTGTGTTTTTTTAGAGTGGGTGTCAATTTACGGTCACCTCAATCACCTTTATGTCTACCAAAAAATGTAACATAAACAAATGAAAATATCTGTAACACTACAAACATGATAAAGGCTCTTTACAGAAATGCATCTTTTTTTAGCATTATTTATATTTATTTATATATATATATATATATATATATATATATAAAGATTCAAAGCCGTAAAGTTTGCTCCAATCATATTAAAACATATTTATATATACCTAAATATATACACACACATATATGTGTATGTATCAATCCTGATAATTATGGGGTTGCTCAAACACATCTTAGTTCTAGACTTGGTCATCTAAATATGTTTGAGTTCAGTCCAGGTCCCAACACCATTGAAGTCAATAGGGAAAAATTCTGGTGCTTTCATATGACTTAGGGGAGTCACTACAGTAGTCAAATGCCCCAAAATATCACAGGAACCCTGGGCTAATAAAACCAAAGAAGTGTGAAATGTATGCTGGTAAGGAAGGGCCATTTTTTAAATGAATTGGACAACATTGGAATGATGCGAATCCAGTTTACAGCTATCCAAAAGTATTTCCCCCAAAAGCACTTTTCCTAAAAGCACTGTATCCCAACAACCGCTTTCTACCCCTTCTCTTTTTTTAAAACCATTCTGGCAGAAGATTGAACCTTGGTTAGCCATGCACTTTTTTATAGAGGGCCTTACTGGTGTCAGCTCTCTGTAAAGACCAGCATGGAAATGCAGCAGCTTGTTGTTGGATGATTGCAAGCACAGGCTATTTACCTGCACACAAGATATCCAATCTGAGGTCAGAACAGCTCAAATCTAAGTCTCAATCAGCTCCGATCAGAACTATCTGCCCACTACTTCTTTTAATGTTATGGAATCACTGTAGGTGATAAATGGGTTAGCATCTAAAAGAAATATATTCTGCCAGAAGAATACATTGACTTCAATTGAGGCATGTGTCACTGTAATCGAACAGTAGAGCTTTAGCCCACTTTGCTGGTTAAAAGGTACCCCATTTGCATAGCATTGCATTCCAAGGAACAATTATCAAAAAATTAGAATGTCAGCCTTCAGTTTTCAGTACATGGGTATTCAGTTTCATCCAGACCATGGTACAAAACTTGAACAGCTGCCTCAACAAGCCTTAAAGGCAGGCCAGAAAGGCTATTTAGGGGTCTTTCTAAGACAAAACGCTTTTGAGTTTTATCAAAATATTTAGGTATAGCAAAATCAGAAGGCTTTGAAAGATCCTTCCAAAGAAATAATTATGTCTAAACGTGCAGGAAGTATGCCCCTAGACGGGTCTTCCTAAAAACGTAGAACTTTAGTATTTCCAACATAACAGTTATTTGTTTTTTGTTTAGGTAGGGTGCAGGGGAAGATGAAGAGAGGGTGGCAGGTTTAAAGGAGGGAAAGGACCACTGGCATTGCTGGAGACCCCATCAGTAGTAATTTAGTAATTAAAACAATTGTAAAATGCAGTGGTGAAAGGAAGAGGCAGCAGTGCCAGCAACAGAAGCACAATGTAATTTAGTAAGTGTATGCTCTGTCATAGAAAAAGACACAGCAATGTGCTTCAACTAATTGATTCAGTCTGCCATTGGGGTGCAGAAGTCATTAGAGATCCAAGCCTAGTTCATTTTGATAAAGTTCAGTAGAATGAAATTGGCTGTGGACAGGCGGATGTGCCTTTCAATTACCGCATCCCTAGCTAGCATTGCTGAACACCCTTTATGATAATCTAGTTGCAGCAAGAGCTGAGATTATTAGCAGATGGATCCTTGTAGCCAGCAGGAAAGAATGCATAGGCAGCCTATAGTATCTCTTTTGTGATGTGTGTTGGCTTTACTCTCATCTACTGCAATAAATTCTCCAATTTGGGGCTTGTAGTATGGATATAAGAGGGCGGTTAGTGGTTTTTATGCAATCTATGCAATTGTTTTTTTGCAGTTATTGTTATTATTATTATTATTATTAATAATATTATTAATAATAATAATTATTATTATTATTATAATAATAACAACCAATATTTACATTGCAGTGACACATTATGCAGAACTTTACAAAGTTCATGGTCATATCACTAACTGTCCCTCAAAGGGGCTCAAAATCTATTGTCTTTACCATAATCATATGTCATTAATGAATTCTTGAAACTATTTTTTTTTGAGAGAAAGTAAAATAATCTAACTGCATGTTTTTAGGATGTGAGAGGGAGCCAGAGTACTCACACAAACAAAGGGAGAACATAAAAACTCCTTGCAGAATCATGGCCAAGATTTGAACCTGTGACCTAGCACTGCAAAGGAAAGAGTGCTAACCACTGAGCCAACTTTTTTTGCCCGGAAGATCATGAATGCACTCATGTGGCTTAAACTGCCTACCTCTAGGGATGCTTTATGTCAGACAAAACAATTGTCTCCTGTGGCGAAGGTCTCTGACCCTTTCCCCCCCCCATTCCTCCTCCTCTTTGGTACTAATACCCTTTTCCTCCACCTATGTCTCATTGATAGATCCCTTTCTTAGTCAAAGCCACTTTGCTTGCGTTGTTGGGCACTGATCAGTTGGCATTGATGCATTTGACTTTGGAAAATGGCAGGCATTTCTTTTCCTTCTCCTCAATAATTTATGCAACTGAAACATCACAGAATTGCCAAAAGCCCTACTGATGTTTTTTTGCCGACCATACACAAAAAAATTACTAATAGATAAACTAACAGAGCAAAATCTTTTCTAACAAAAGATAAAAGCTCCAAATAGAAAATAAACTGGTCAAATTGTAACAGTATAAACAATATGTAAATAATAAATATACACATGTGATCTGCCTAGTGTTACAAACAACCTGTGTAAATGACATGAAAACATATGAGCAAGATTAGGATTATGAAGATCTACGGCTATCTGGGATATAATTTAGAAATTAGCTCTGCGCAGTGTGCTGCAGCAAGTATTAAACTTGGCCAGTTTACACCTCATAGTAGTAATAGCTTATAGAGGGATTATTAAACAGAACCTCTGCTGATTCTTTGTAAATATACTACAGTCCTTCTATCAAAATACTCTGAATACTGTGCAAAAAATACCAGATACACAAAGAATATTTAAAAAAAAAAACTCTTAAACTTCATAAGCAATTGTGTTGAGGGGCTGGACTTGAGCTTCCCTTTTATTTCTCCACAATACAGTAAACTTTGCAATGGAAGTCAAGGTTAGGCAGGGTGATGGTAGCCTAACCTTTGGCCTGCACTTTCTGGCTCTTTTCTACCCTTCTTGTTTTTGGGGCACGTTGCTTCTTTTTCCTTATGTCTGTAGCTCTGCTGTGTCATCAGCCCATATTGGATCACACATTTATTACCTTTTTGCTCCTCCTGACTAATGTTTCTCACAGGAAGTTAAGAGTTTGGTATCAGTGCATGAAATGCCTTCATCCTCTATCTCTGCTTGTTTCAAATCCTCCAACAACAATATTCTTTAGAGTTTGATGTAGACTGCTCCAGAGTGTGTTTGGTTTGGCATGGGAGGAAACTGGAATGAAATCCCCATTTACAGATTTACAAACTGTGAAACTTTTAAAGGATGCAGACTGAGTTGCAAATAGTCAAATATAAGTGTGAAGCCTACAATTAGTAGCAGACCACTGCTAGTCCCCACACAGCTGTCATTACACAAAGCAGTGGAATAAATTTGTACTATCCTTCTTAGCACTGTAGCAGTGACCTGACTAACAGAGATCAATAATAAAGCAGTGTGAGTCAACCTGCCTACCAGCAGAGTGTCATGCTTCTAATTCCATGCAGATTTATTTTCTTACCCATCCAGTCTCAAAACAACACCCAATTCCTGCTGCAGTGAAAATTGCATCCTTAAAAACCAGGTCTTATGTCTACAAGAAGCAGCATTGCCATGTCTGACATTACAAATTATACCACACTAAAATTTCAGACGGAACTTGCTTCTGGCCAATAAAGTACCTGCAAGGCTGCCAGCACCAAACATAGTTTCTTCAGCTCTTCCACAGCTGCTTATTGGTGCACCAAGGTATTATGGAATGGCCTACCTTGCAAGCCAAATTTTGTGGCTGAATGTGTTCTTTAGGTATCGGTAAATCGCAATCAATGTGTAAAATCATTACAAATCTAAAACAGGAACGCTATTACATTTCCTAATTTTTCATTCTGTCTGTGTTTCAATACTAAGCAACAATCTAAGGTAGCTGCACTCTCACGTAAAGTACAGTTATCTATTCTGCATAGCTCCTGCATAGAAAAAAAACCTTCCCAAAACGTGTCACAGCCACAGCCACAGCCACATTCTTTACATCCCACTGACAACATGTCTTCTAGCTGCACATGTGCAGTCAATTCCCAAACACTTTCTTTGGGATCATTTTCCTATCCTTGAGAGGAGACAGCGCTATAGAAGATGTCTTGTATGGCTGGTCAGGAACAGAATTGAGCTGTTGGTTCAGACCTGTATAAAGTGAGAGAGGTATACCAGAGCAGGCAGGAATAGGGTTAAAGAGTGGGGCGGGGTAAAAAAAGATTCAGGGTTGGTATTAGTTGATATTGGTCTAAGTATAGGAAAAATAGGAAATAGTAGGGTGTAGACTGGAATTTGGGGTCAGAGGACAGTACAACACTGTGAAAGTTTCCCAAACCCCTCCATTTTGGATAAAATTGTTTTTGTTGAGGCTGGTTGGTGAGGGTTGTCCTTTGGGTTTTGCAGTTTAAGGTCCATGATGGCAGTACGTGGATTATGTGATGGAGTTGGTGGAGAACCATCTTAGGTATAGGATCTCCTGAGTGGTGTAATTTTAACTAAAAGTGAAAAATGTGCAGGAGAATATTCCGCTGGTAACTGATCTTGTTCATGAGGCAGTAGGGTTGTGCCTCCAAACCTACAATATCAATGGGGTGCAGATTGCAAGTTGATGGTGTTGTTGGTGGTAAAATGGGTAATGCCTTCTAGGACTTGTAAATAGGTTGGTTAAACTGTGATTTGGTTAAGCTGGTAAACAGGTATTTTTTGTTATATTGGTATTTATTAGGCACAAGTTACTTGTAAAGTGTGATATTGCCTAATATTATTAAGTGACAGAACAATAAATGGCCGTCAGGTCATTTTGTACCATATATTTGAGTGCTTTATTTGGGGGGGGGGGGTAGTTTGTTAGCACAGTAACCACATAAAATGCATGCTCCTCTTTCTAGCTGGTAAAAAAATTGCAAAGGCTAGAATCATTAAAGGAAAGATAAATGGAGGTTGACCTATACTGGTAATCTGGCAATTTCAAAAGGTATAAAAATGAAGATTAACCTCTGCTTAATATAACTCATTGTAGGGTTTTATCAGGTCAGGTTTACCCTGATTGCATAGAAACCCACTGTCATACAGCTTTTACCTTTCCTTTATTCCTAACCCCCTACTCTACTCTTCCACAGTTGCCAACTTATTGATATCCAAAGGATTTCATTATGACTTTTGTGATTATAATAAGATACTTGAAATGTGTCAAGGTTCTTGTGATAACTGTGAGCAAGAGCAGCTCCTACAGCATATTTGTTCCCCATTTAGAAGTTTCTTCTTTTATATAGGGCATTTATGTCAATGGTAATTGTAGAAAACAATAATGATTCAGGACCTTGGTACACATTTTCTACTATTCCAAGGAGCGTATTTACCTTCTGTGATACCATTATATCCCCAACACTCCCAAGACTTTCAGGCTATGTAAATGTTTAAAGAAGATCTGTAATAATTTCAAAAACAATGTGCAAAGCAGCTGGGCTTGTGCAGCAAATATGTTTGTTATTTACTTTATACTCCTAATTTTCCTATTTACTGCTACAGTCCGGCTTCACAATGTTAAGAGAAGTGTTGGTCCAGCGGTGGGAATCAGGAAGAGAATTACATTACTGGAGAGTGGCATGATTCTGTTCCCTCTAATGACATCTCCTGACACCTCATGTTCATGCTAGAACTGATAAAGGCCATATATAGTATCAATTAGAGCAAACAATGCTGCCTACCATCCTATGTGGGCTGAGATGTAGTACTGATGAAGACATAGTATATTCCAGCGGTTTTCATGTTTACATCCAAGGTTGAAATTTTCCTGCAGTCCTACATGGGTTGTCATTTAGTGAACCAACCATGTAGTTATTCGAGTTGTAAATTTTACAGGTAATGAAACAGTATACTATGGTTATTTATCTTCACAACTTAAATTTAAATTAGTGATAAGCAAAGTTAGGAAAAAAGTGGATGGCTTCAAAAAAGGAAATTTCCTTACCACGCTCTTAATAATGTATCTACTTGGATTTTCTTAATTGTCCCCTTGCAACGTTGGTGATAATACTATATTTTTCAGAATATCAAAAATGGGGGCAAATTTTGGGGGCAAAAACTATTTTACAAAGATAGCCCAAGCAATCCTATTAGTCCAAATAGTCTCTATCAGCTTCAGACCAGTAATAAATCTGTTTAGATAAATGTGTTGGATTTAAATTGGGTAATTTAATCAACCATTATAACTATTCAACAAATAATCATACCAATCCACCACAATGCACAACAATGAAATATATTTGTTAAATCAATGTCTTGTATTTAAGAACTCAATGTGGTTTACAAACTTACTTAATTGTGTAAGTAACTTCACTGTATTTTATTGCAAAAAACTTTTTTGACTATGTACTTTGCATTTGAATGCCAGACAATGTAATAGAACAAAGGACATTTTCTGAGGGATTAAGCAATAAACATCTCTTCTACAGAACATGTTACCAAAGCAAGTGAAGATCATTATGGCTCCATTGTGCATTAGAGAGGCACTTCTGGTGTGACTGTGTAGCAATGTTCAAATTGCTTCCATAATGTTCATGCAAGAAATGCTCTCTGTGCAGTAATGTGAATGTAAGAGGCTTGGAAGATAAAGGATGTAGATAAAGATGCTGGGCCATTACATTTCACACTGGCTAATTAACTCCAAAATGTAACTGAACAAAGGCGCGT
Organism: Pyxicephalus adspersus; assembly: GCF_032062135.1. Lineage (NCBI taxonomy): Eukaryota > Metazoa > Chordata > Amphibia > Anura > Pyxicephalidae > Pyxicephalus > Pyxicephalus adspersus. The sequence continues at coordinate 35,431,107 of NC_092861.1, read as the reverse complement.
GGTATTATCGTAAGAGCTGTGTCGGATGGAGGTTACAAGGTATTCGCTGTGCCTAACTTCAAAGATAGATTCCAACTGTCACTAAACAGTCTTCTGGTGAAAGATCCTAAAAATAATTCAAAATGATTAGTAAAATGTTGTATATAGAGCACAGAACTTAACTAAATTGTCTTTTTTAGAGACCTGTTTAGAACCATTCTCCTAGAGAACACAAATGGAACACTGCCTGAGAAAACCATTTTCAAGAGAATGTTCGAAATCATTATTGAGTTCAGCGCTTTGATACTGGTGATATACCACCTACAAATTTCCTGCCATGTTTAGTCACACATGTAATAAAGCCTTCCTAACTAAACCCATAAAATCATGCAATCATGAAACCTATGCAATAATATGTCAGCCTTTTCCCACTAAAAGTGGATAATGATGTTTGCTGCACACTACTGTTCCTTCCACTACAATATTTAGGCCCCTTTCAGACTTGCTGTAAATATTGGTCCCAGGTTCTGTTATACAAGTTGAATGTGGTTGCGATGGGATTATTTATCCAGAGCTGTAAAACCAATTGTGGGGCCAAAAACAACTTGTTGCTTCCAGAAACCATACTGCAGTCAACCACAACCGCATGCAAATGCAAAAAAAGGATCCCCACTGCTTTAGTTTAGGAGGTTGTGTAGAGCCTGCAGTAGAACCACAAATCACAATTTAGTACAGAAAGCTAAATTCAGTGAATGTTAGGAAAATGTTTAAAAGTGTACCTATGGCCAGGCAATTTGTACCTGCAGGCATAGTGGAGCAATTCATCTTCAAAGTTCATAAGAAATGCAGTATGGTTGGGTTGATTCCTACCAGCTTTATCTCACCCTGCTTCCTTTCCTAGTAGTGACTTGGCTGCCTCTAGCATTCTATGTATTAACTTTGCGGATGCTCTTGTTTTCTTGTTTTATGTTACAAGCATAAAAGGTATTGCTAGGATGGAGAAAAAACCTTATCAGATTGCCTTTATTATGCACTTTGAAGGTGCATGCTACACAATACCAACAACTGCAGATGTCAGTAGGGGATTATTTAAAAGCTTCATTATTGATAAACCTTTATTAAATGTCTTTAATTTAATCTGCCCTCAGCTTTGCAGCCTTTCATGTGTATTATTTCCTGCTTTACATTCTCAACTCCCTAAGAATTAAAATGCAGTCAACAACTACACATTGAACCATAACAACAAAGTGAGGAACATGTATGTGTTTCCTCGGGACCAGGTAGTGGCATCCTCTCATTATTGACTTATGCTTGCTGAGAAGAAAGCATGACATTAGATCTCTGACATCAGATTCAGAACCAGTTTCAACAGTCAAACAGTTGCTGCAACAAACCAGATCTGCCAATGACTTTGCATTCCAAAGTCCAACCTTGGCAGTGGAATCTTTTACTCTTTTAATATGGAAGAGTAATAAGTGATGTCATTTTCTGCTGTAGTGCAATCATTAACATTTTTTAGGAATTGAATACATTACACAGGGGAACACATTTTTTGATTAGTTAGATCTTACATTTTTTTTTTACTAATTTTTGAGTGGTGAATCCAGAAATGACCCCAGTGTTTTGCTATTACATTCAGTTTTTACCATACAGGGTACCCTCCATTTTTGTCAAAAAACATAAAAAATTTTACATACAATGAAAAAATAATGAAATAACTTGAATGTACTGTTTATTTAAATGTCTTTTGTTCATACAAATTATTTATTTTTACTCTATGACATTTTTTGTACAGTAAAAAATTTGAAAATTATTCTGGTAAGCAAATAAGGTAAAATTTTACGCTTATAGCTTTTCCTGGAGTGTTCAGTGTTAGGACAATCCCGCCAGATGCTCCAACAGTAGTCGGCCATCATATGAACATCTACCATCTACCCTGATGTCGTCCTTCCTTGACCTTCAAATCTTGGTGGAATTGTTCACCTTGCTCATCACTGACTGCACCAAGGTTTTCCGGGAAGTTAGAAAGATAGCTGTTCAGAAAATGCACCTTGATGCTCATATTGCAACCAAGCATTCTGTAGCTCTCCAAGAGTTTCTGGACAATTTCTGTGTAATTGTTTGCTCGTGTGTTTCCAAAGAAAGTCCTTAAAAATGGTTATGAATGATAAACAAGCATTCTTTTCAATTTCAGACATTTTCCTGATTAAATCATTGTCGAATCTGCGGATCATCTAACACACAGGCCTATTTTTTCAGGCTAGGAAATGCCAAAATGAGGTACTTGAAACATTCTCCCTCAATTGGCAAAGTAGACGGGAATATAAAATTCTTTCTATTAACAAGTGGCTCATGTAGAATGTTTGAATCACCTGGTTCTCTTTCTCTCACAAGGTCTGCTGTCCCACATGCACAGATAACAGGGATACTTGGTGTATCCGCGTTGCTGACCAAGAAGGAAGCATAGCATTTTAGGGTCAACACAGATGACCATTTGTGTTGGTGATATTGTAACAACTCAACGATTCTCTTTATGTCTGCATATTCTTTACAAAGAGAAACTGAATTGCTAATTGGGAATGACCCATATATATTGCTATTGTGAAGGAGGACACACTTTAAGCTCCCCTTTGAGCTATCGATGAAGACTCGCCATTCAGTTGAGTTATAGATTGGAATTCCCAATCTTCAAATAAACCAGGCATGTTATGGCTATACACAAAGCCACTGTAAGGAACTTACCTGTCCTGCGAGCCCGCGGTGTCCCTGGGGTTCCCAGCCACAGAGGGAGACGCCGCTGTAACAGGCAGCATGTAGTACCATGCCCCCTAGGGGTCATTTGTTCAATCTCACTGGACCAGAGATAAAGGCCCAAAAGGAATACATCCAAGATAACTTGGAGAAGGGCTTCATCCGCCCATCTTCTTCCCCTGCGGGTGCTGGATTCTTCTTTGTAGAGAAGAAGGATGGCGGGTTGAGACCCTGTATTGATTACAGGGGTCTAAACAAGATCACTGTAAAGAATCGGTACCCTTTGCCCCTTATGGATGACCTGTTCTCAACTCTGCCAGCCCTGACCTCGGATTGTTACTGACCATTCTGCTTGCTGCCTGCCCTGACCTTGGATTGTTCTTGACCTGCATTTGCCTTATCCTCCTGTACTTCGCTTTATGGGACATAACCCTTGCTGTGCTGTATGATTTTGAATAAAGCCTGATTTAAGGGTACCTGGAGTTGGTTGTGGTTTGTGTGCCCAGGCGCATTACAGCCACTGTCAGTTCCAAAGTACTGCAGAAATGCAATTTCTCTGGCTCAAAAGTACGATACCATCCTTCCTTTTTCAAGTAGGTTTTTCAGTCTTGATGCTAGTAGTTCTGAAGCCTTTTTCGATAGTCCCAAATCACGTGCCAAATCACTCAACTCATGCTGATCAAATCCATTACAAACAGAGTCCTCTTCAATTTCAAACTCTTCATCATTGTTGTCATTTAGTTCATCACCATAATCACGTTCTTCAAGAGAGGGTAGTGTAACGAAAACCGGCACTGGGATTTCATCTGAATGAGCCACTGGGGGTATAGCCAATGGTAGACTAAGATACTCTATGTTACATTTATTTTTCTTGTTATATCCTGATGTTTTCACTATACAAAAGTAACAGTCACTGAAATGATCTCCTGGCTCTTGGCATGTCATCACATGTTCCCTTTGTCCACATCCATAAACTCTCCACACACTGTTTGCACACCTTATGAGGGGCCCAAGACTTATCTTGATCACCAAGTTTAACTTTGAAATCTGCTAAATAGGCTTGCTCTACAAATGTGCTGATGTTCGCCCTTTGACTGGGAATGGTGAAACTGCCACAGATATAACAAAATGAATCCGGGTTGTTTAGGCACTTACGATGAGAACAGCAGAGCCAGATATGATCTGAAAGAAAGGAAATGTGTGTAAGTAGAAATAAATGTTGCCTACTGCGTAGAGCAGCGCACAACCTCTGACCACACTGTCTTGCATGTAAAAGAATAGCCTATACAAATCCACGCTACAGTATTGGCATTACTATATGTAGTAGAGAAAAAATCTGACGTGAAGAAAATTAACTGCACTTTCAGAATCAGCATACCTATTTTAGTGTAAGCTTAAAAATTGAAGTCAACAAAAAAATTGTTCAAAATTGTTACCCATTGTTATATTCCATGAATAAATTATATCTATAGCTAATCCAAATGTTTACAGCTTTCAATGGAATAGAAAATGAGGAGTATGTTCAAATAGGGACACCTGTTCTGCTGAAAGGAGATCCACTTGTTTTGGGAAAGAAAATCCCATGACTTCTTGTTGTGTTTCCAGTACAGATAGTGAAAAGAAGAAACCAAGACCGAAAAACGGTAAAAAGGATTTTAATTCTGTCTTAGACTATACAAAACTAAAAAATAATTGGACTGTAGATACACTTGAAATTCTCTATGGAATTTAAAACTGCTTTCTTGTATTGTTTTGATGTAGTTATGAAAAATTAATGACTGTGTGGTCAATGATCTTTACAGAGAAAACATAGATTATAATAGTTTTTATTGGCCTCTAGTTGTAACCCTAGATATTTAATCAAGGGTTTGCATAGACGTCAGGCCTAAAGGAATTTAATATTTATTACATATTTAATCATTTTCATCCATAAGAAAAAGAAAGTAAGGGCTCTTTTATTTCCAATGTTTTGCATATCTGCTCCTTAGCAGGTCTTAAAATTAGGTAAATCTTTTCTCATATGAATAACAGCAACATGATATATTACACTGGGTCATTATTTATTTACCAAAGACTCAAAAAAAATTAAGTATACCCTTACCACTTCCATATGAATTATGAGGATAAGTAGCAGCCAGGTTCTTCCAATCATATGGACTTGATTGATCCATTATAAGCATAGGGGACTACCTTTATAAAAGCAAAAGTGTTGACATTTTGCTCGTCTGAAGCATTCAGGTGTGTGTTTACACAATGCCAAGGAGGAAAGACATTGGTGATGATCTTAGAGAAGCACCAGATGATTTTTTATTATGACTTGCTGTGTAAAACTTTAGAATGGCTGTGAGTTCTTTAAATTGAACTAACATTAGGATCAGCTTAGACCAGTGTTGCTAGGAGTTCCTTGAGCCATAACTAATTTGAACCTCTCAATTCAGTTTAAATGATACCAATGATGTTTTTGGCTATCTGTAAGGGTGAATTTCTTCCCACTGACTACCATGTTAATGTTCTGTGAGCCTTAGATATAGTAGTTACAGCAGGAGTTCCCTAAAACCTAAAAGTTATTTTAAGGGTTCCCCCATGTTCAAAAGGTTTAGAAACATACTATACCTAACTTTCTTTACAAAAGAAAGAGTTAAGGGGTGTCTAACTGCTTTAACAACTGCCTGGACACTCTAGTATTCAGGAACCACTCTACAAGGTTCCTGATTCCGAGATCACCATGACAGTCAATTTTATAGGTTTGTAAAAAAAAACATATATATGGCCCATTGCGCTGTCATTGTGTTATCTACAGAGGTATGCACAATGATAAAAGCTTTTAGGTTATAATTTAAAAAAAATTAAAAATCAAAACTCAAAAAAAATCAAAATTCAAAAAGTCTTTATAAGGTATTAGGTGTAAAATGCATTACTGTAAACATTTGTGTCAACAAGACGTTTATGTTGGAACACTTTACGGAGAGATTTATAAATACACAGTATAAAACAAAAGTCTTAAAAAATGCCAACATTATTTAAGAAAATTAGTTGCAGAGCTGTTATCAAGTCAACTCAATAAAAGCTCAGTGGGAAAATGAGCTAATATAGTAAGATTTTATGGATCATGAAAAGAAACTGGGTAAATTTAAGGGAAAATGGATTTAAAAAATAGCTCATCACTAATTACAACCAATAAAGTCCTATTTCTTTTTAGTACTATAATACTGAAGTGGTTAGAACGTTTTTAAATACGTCTACTATACATTTCATTACTTACTTTTAAATCCTAACTTTTCTTTCTTCAATAACATTTATACCACAATGTATTAAAACTAGTGAACCAAAACATTCAGCAAATGTGGTCCAAGTTAATAAAATAACTTTCTATGGCTAATATCTTTTTATGACAACATTTATAATTATTTTGTTTGATATTACACTCAGTTATACCAATCTGCATGTAATATAAATTAATGTACAATATTAATTTTTTTCCATTACTGTTTGCATATATGATTTATATACAGCATGCTGCACTTTCCATTCGAGGCAAATATTAAAATATCAAAAATAAATGATTAACATAAAACAAAACAAAGTCACAAATTTAGTTGCATGTTAATTCATTTTATGCTAGCTTTTATTATTTGTATTCATTCCTCTTATGAAAATGAAATGAAGCAAAATTAATAAATGAACATGCACATGAATAAACAATGAGCTGTGCAGGGGGTCAAAATGATGAGAAGTAGGGTTGCTGTTTGGATTTGGGTAGATAAAAAATCAAATCAAATAAAATCCACAATTTAAATGAGTTCTAAAAGAACCAAATAAACTGTATATCTGAGTTAATTTTATAGGTTTTTTTGTTAAGGTACATAATAGGAAAGTACAGGTGCTCAGGGGTCCTTTACAGTCTACACACATGCATTAATTAATTACTCAGACCCCTCCCTTTTGGTCCAGTGACTTCCCCTCACTTTCTGTCTTGGTAACAATGGCCACCAAGACCAACAGAGGGGAGGTAAATTGCTTGCTTTCTCTCACTGTTCAATCCTTGAAAAGGTAAATCTAATAAGAAACGACTTACTGTTCTGATTCAGTTCTTCTTTTATTAATGTCTGTGTGCAAATTTGAACATGGGCTACTGAGCTCTATAAACAGCAAGAGGGTGTTGAAGAATCTGTTATATCACTGGGTTAGACTGGACTGGGTTTTTTTTATCAGTGTGAGACAATAAAGTTTAAATTCCAATATTTAAGGGTAGATTAGGGTTTTAGTAGGGAGAAGTAAGTGTTTATGGACAGATTAAGTGACAGATTAAGTGAGTTAGAGCGGCATAGATTCAATCCCGCAGAGCAGTCGATCTGTCGGGAGGTTTCTTCCATCTTGTCCCTCGTCGTCCCGAAGGTGCAGCCAAGAGCCTCCTGCGCTCCCTTTCATTCTTGATTACCCTTTTATGTAAAGTGAAATTTTTTAATTTAGGTACGCTTTAAGGACAGATTAAGGGTGTTCATGTGTGTGTAGTGGAGGGGGAAGATGTTAAGAGCCTATTTAAAGGTTACATTTTCAGATAGGAAAAGGGTATGTAGTGTTGTCTAACACTACACCAAATACCAACACATAAAGGACCTTGTGGTCCTGGTAGTTCAGCATTTAATTTTACTTTTTGCATGGAAATTAAACTTCAAGTCACAAATTCCATTGTTCAAAGAGTAGTTCTGGCAAGCTCAATGCTGCTAAATGTCAGGGTTTTATGTATCTTCCTTGGCTTTTTTAATTTGTAAAAATAAAATCACATCTGTAAAGCAATTGGTTTCTATGGGGAATACAGTTTCCTTTACACATAGAATCATTGTATTGCTGAATAGCTTACTGTAGAAAGCCTTAATAATATATAAATCCAGTCCGCCAATTGACGATCGGCCATTGAGTGATTCAGACCATTTTATTTCTTTTTACATAGTTTTCACTGAAATGTTGTCAAGAGACTTTTACACAAAAGTTTCTCAGGAATAATATTGGGACAATGTTGTAAAGTATTGTATTGTAAAAAAAATTATATATATATATATATATATATATATATATTTCTAAAAGAAAATAAAGCAATTTCCCTGTCTGCATCTAGAAAAGGCTGAAATGATTATTGCAGGGAACTCAAATCCAGTCATTGTACTTGAGCCTACGGGAATGGTTTTTGACAATTTATCTTCATTATTAGATTTCATTTGCTAAGCTTCTCTACTCAATTCAAGCTCATACAGCCTTCCACTTCTAAATAATTGTCCATATATTCGGTGCTTGCATATTTGTTTACTTTTAACTACTTATCTTGTTTGTAACTAGTCAAACTTGGGTGCACATTGTGATTAAGTGCTGCAGAACAGTTATGCATATTAGATATGCCTATTACCGTAGTGCTTGCAAAAAAAAATTACTTCTCGGCAGCTGATTATTTCAAGCATTCAGCACTAGGCTATTTTTCAGAATTTAAGGACAGATTTGGAGCTCTGTAGAGGGGAATTGCCCAGAGAAGATGAAGAATTAGATCAGAACAACACCGTATAAAACAGTCTTCATTCAGATTTTATGTTAAAGAAAGTAAACGTTGTAATTCTGTTGGACATTTTTCTATAAAACACTATTTGTATGGCATTTCCTTCAGGCTAGGAGCATTCCTATTTTCCAGCCACAACCACAAGGAAATGAGCACTGCAAAGTGTACATCATGTCATCATTACGCTGTTGTCTAAGGCAATGGATCATGCTCCTCATGAAAAGATATTGCTTGGATGGGATCTTCCAATGCAGTTTTTTTTTTTTTGCATTGTTTTTCTTAGTTCTTGACCTAGTGAATACCATATACCTTTTATGATCATTTTTAATTCATAACATGATCATACTAAAGTACCTTATCTACCTTACCTATCTGAACCAGTAAGCAATAATAATTAAATCTGTGACTTTGTGAATTGCCATAATAGGAATGCAGACAATAACTGTTGATAGATTCAGTCTTTTGTTAACTTTAGTCCAGGAGTAAGTGTTAAAATTGGGTAGTGTATGTAAACCTTTTATTAAGTATATAAAAAGTAAAATCAATTTTTTGATTGTAGTGTTTTGAGGAACACTACATGTGATAAAGTCATGTCTAAGGGGACTCATCAGACATAGACTATATGCTATGGAAGAGAACTGAATGCCATGTTTCTATTGCGTATGACCCCATTAGTCTATTCTACAGATAGAGCTACCATCTTTTCCCCCTGTCAGATGCTCAATGAAACCACCACTAATGCATTTTATGGGCTCTATCATTTCTCCAGAGGGTTGGAACCTGACTCAAAATTTTATGGTCATATTAAAAAGATTCACTTTGACATTTGTCATCAGGACAGAAAATGGGTTGAATTATTTAAATTTTTAGCTCTTAGTGCAATATTTAGGTTCCCACCAAAACAAAAGGCAGAGAAAACAATAAAAAAGGGAATATCTTTTTTAATAGTACCTAAAAAAGTAGGATCTTCCATTACTTAGGTACTTTTTGTTTTACTTCTAGTAATAGGCATCAATTTTTAAAACAGGGAATCTGACAATCTCTCAAAGATTCCCTTGTGGAAATCTTAATGGCAGTAATTGATTCCATGAGGGAATGTTTGAGGAAATGTCAGATTCCCTGTTTTATAAATAGAGCCCAGAGTGTATGATTACTCTATGTTAGGGCTATGCCCCCTGGAAGGTGACACTGGATCTAAGTGTTTCCCAGACATCACCAGAGCAAGGAATGATGAGCCAGTGACCCTAGTGGCCACTGGACTACTTTGCTGCAGGTAGAAAACCAGATCGGGTCTCCCAGGCTCTTCTCACCAGGGGCGAGCAGAACAAAGGGCTTCAGTGTAGGGACAGCCAGGATCATGTACTGGGTAGGTTGGGGCGGGCGGCTGGCAACTGTAGTCAGAGTTCAGGGACAGGTCAGGGCTGGGGGCAGGCCCACCTGGTCTAAGTCCAGGTACAGGTCAGGGCAGGTGGCAGGCAAGCGTAGTCAAGGTTAGGCACAGATCATGAATGCAAAAAGACACGATACAGCACAGTGTAACTGAGCAAGTCTCAGGTAACAAAAAATCAGGGAAGTATAAATAAGGCTAGCAGCCAATAGCAGGACAAGGTTGAAACCGGGAACTACTCAGGTCATTGGTTGCTTACTCCTAGATGCCCTTCAGCTGTGCAAATCCTCAGAGTAAGAGCAGGGGATGGTAGAAAACGGAAATTTCTGCAGAGCTAAAAGTAGGCTAACGGTGCTGAAAGCTGCAGGACAGATGATGTGCGGATGTAATTGTAACAATCAGAGAGTATGTTATCTAATATCATAGAATAGGATATCTAATGTGGATAAAATTAACAACTGAAGCAGAGGTTATAATTGTCTTCCAATCAAAGTAACACAAAAATAAGTTGGTGTTCCACATTAGGTTCCAGAAACTTTTATTCTTTTCCTCTACAATACAGTATGAATGTTTATTTTCTGGCACTTAGCTTTTCTAATACTACATAAGAGCTACTAAGAGTAAGAAATGTACATGTATTGCCAAACAAATCAAGTTGAAATTAAGTTTCTATTCAAATGTAATTGGCCAGATAATAAAAAATTGCAGTTCATGTGTGTAAAGTTCCAGGCCAGAAGCTTCCACCAGAATATTTTTATCCATTGTTAAATTCTGGCAACTTTGTCCCATCTTACAAAATAGCCTTTGAATGTTGTGGACCATTGATGCTTATGAAATTTCAGTGAAAGGCCAGAGTAAGAACTGATTAAATGTTATGCCAAGAGAGGAGGTTAGAAGGTCTCTGTATCCCAGCTGATTTTGGAAATAGAGTCTGTAATTATTTCCTTGGATGGTAGAAAATCAACGTCGGTCTTTGTAGAGGCATTTTTAAATATCTGAAACACTTGCTAAGCACCGTTGGCTTCGTACAGCTGCAGGCTCTGATCACAAGTCAATTTAATCAACATTAGCAGAGCAAGCAAAAAAAAGAAAACATTCCCAGACCAAGATGTGAATTTAAAAAGAGTTACATCATTTCACTGAAACTGTTCTGTGGGGTTAAATGTGAAATTTGCATTTAGTAGGCCTTGAAAAAATAGAATTTTGAACTCCAAATAGTTTCAGGTTACCCCCAACAGTCAAAATATATTAACAGTTAACACCACTGCATTTTTTCCTAATTTCCAAAGGAAAGGGTCAACTGTAACTATTGAACTTTTAACGTCACTCATGCTTTCTTAAAATAGGAGTAACGTAGAATAAATGTCCTTTAAAAATTTTCTGCCTCCTTTTAAAATGTGTTACACTGTCTTAGAATATAGTTCACAGGACTGCAAGGAACAGCTCATTTTATATTTTAATATATATTAATATCTGCATGTTATCATTTAGTCTTTTATTTGTGCTTAGTGTCCCTTAAAATATTTAAAAACTCATCCTGCTCAGCCCTCACATGTCAGTACTCTATGCTGACAGATCAGAATGATATCAATACCCCTGAGCACACATCATAATTATGATTATTATTATTAATATTAATAATACCATAATAATAATAATAATAATAAAAATATTTATATAGTGCCAACAGAAGCACAGCACAACACAGTACTGTACATTAAATAGGGGTTGCAAATGACAGATGGATGCGGACAGTGACATAGCAGGATAGGACCCTGCCCAGAATAGCTTACTATCTATGAGATGGGAGAAGTAGCACACATTGGGCCTTTCCTAATTAAAGCTCTTCAAGGCTGGAGAGGATATACTTTCATCAGTGAAGCTGGGTGATCCAGCAAATCTGGCAAATGTTTTGAATTCTGGACCAGATCCATTCCAGGTTTGCTGGATCACCCAGCTTCACTGATAAAGTGCTTTGGAGAGCTTTATTAAATCAGGCCCAATAGGAGAGGTCATATTCTCACACAGACAAGTGTTGTAGAGGAAGAGGGATCTATTCTAAAGATAGTGCCTATTGAACTGTTCAATTATTTTTGACCACCTGTACAACTACTGTAACAGAAATTTAAAAATAAGTAAAGTAAAGAGAATAGAAGTTTTAGATATATCATCTATCTTCTACTGTAACTTAAATTGGGCTTTAACATGTGTATTATTATCCATAGAATAAATCATCATTATACTTTTGTGTTTTTTTAAAATTAACTTGATTTTAAATTTACCTTGATTCACTTTGGCTAGTAATTGTGAAGGAAATTCATTGCAAAGAATACCAAATTACTAATACCAATCAAATATAAAAAAAAACATTATTTTTGTTTGCATGTGATTTGTTTCTTGACGTCAGCAGAGCTTTATTTCATTCAGTAAATTAAAGGATTTATGCTTTGCCGAATGAAAATTCACCTTGCTTTGTAAAATACGGCACAAATACTTTGGTACATCATCCTATTTATTTATCTATCTTTCAAGGGTCTATGGAGCCAATTCACTAATGGAATAGATAATGTTCTCATAAAGCAGTTAATGTTCCCTAAAGTTAATGAATATAATGAGTTATAGTAAAGAGTATCCAAATGTTTATTTGGATACCCAGCAATTTACAAAGCAAATGAAACAATTAGTATTTTTGTTTGCGCTTTGTATAAATCATTATTGAGGATATGGTTTAAAATAACCATTACATTTTTAAAATAGTTACTAATATAAGGAAGGATAGGATATTAGAAAGAAAAAAAGGCGAAAAGCTTAATATTTGATTATATTGTATTGCAGCCCTTTTCAACATTTTTAACATGGAGGAATCATTAGTATAACTATCAGGTCTTCAGGGAACACCTTCTATAAATACTATATGCCTGGCTCACCATAATGGAGCAGTGTTAGGAGAAGAAGAATGCCTCCTGCATTGCTGCTAGTGGAAAGAATTCCACCATTACCCAAAAAGATCATTGATGTCAGTTAAATTGACTTCAGGGGCACAAACTGCTCATTGCTCAAAAAAATCTAGAAACCACTGGAGGAACCCTGGTTTAAAACACCATTGTAGAGTGTTTCTGTTATCTATTACATAAAGGCCAAAAAAGGAGGCGGACACATACTTCAATATTTATTTAGGATGTTGTACTCAGCTTTTTTTAATAGATCAACAGGTACTTTTTAAACATAATAAACAGATCTAACAAAATACTTTTATTGGCATATTTAACTTACAAAAAGGGAGTGGATAAGAAAAGTTCACTGTTAGTGTTTCCATACTTAAAGAGTTCACCGAAAAATGTGATATTTGGATTTTTCCGGAGACCCCAAGAGCCCAGATAAATATATTGCTTTAGATATTTTATTTCTCTAATTCTATCATTATGGTATAATGGTTAGCCATGAGTGTTCATTTCTCTTTAATAGAAATACTATGGATGGATATATAATAAACCTTTACTTAACACTGACATCTTAAACTGTGATAAACTACTTTAACATGAAATAACAGAAAACTTTTTAGAACAAGCATTCTTACTATATAATGCTTTTTGTCCCAAACTTCAATTCCGAAACGCTTACAAAGCCCTTCATCTTTTCACTACCCGAATTTCAAATAGCTACATTTGATGGCTTGGACTTTTGTTTAAAAACAATGAAGCTATCAACTTTCCATCTCCTTTATCTAACAACCTCAAGTAGTGCAGTAATGTGTTTCTGGTCCTCTACTGTGTTTTATAACTTTAATATTTTGCCCAGTCGTCTGTGATTACCACTGTTCCCTGTGACCATTTATGTGCCTCAGTCAGCAAATGATATCAACTTCAAACGCTCTGAGACATTAGACAATGTATAAAGCTCAGGAGCAATGTGGCTATATATTCGTCCTAAGTTAACCTTGGTGCACAATTTCACAGCTGCTCTGGCAAGCTATTGGTTAAGTGTTTTTTTTGTAAGTTTCCAACCTCAGGATTAATTGAAAAAACAGCATGTGAACCAGGAAGTATTTTACATGCTTTTGTCTGATTATTCCCCAAGGTTATAAAAATAGCCATATGTAACCTTAGCTACGTCTCAGCTAATATTCGTTGTTAGACTAGTGTAGATATCACTGCTATAATGAAAATGCTGAAATATTATTACATTAAATTAAAAGAAGAAAAAAAAAGGTTGAAGTACTTTCTCACATGTCAGCAGGTTGTTAGGTGTTGAGATAGTAAATGAAATGATATAGAGATACAAAAGAGGTGCAGGGGTGGCTAATGTTTTCTTTTAGCTCAAAGTCATTTGTTCTTTCTTCCTAACCTCTACTTTATATCACTGAGCTGCTGTTATTATAACTGTAATTTTAAATGCCAGATGATATTATTACTGAATCTCACTCAACAGGGATAAATACACGTTTTTATATCTATTTCAACTTCATGATGCACTGTGACTACTGTTTGAAGAAAAGAAACACATGAAGAAATGTCCTGTATTCACATAGTTATGTTTTATTGATTATGGATGAATGCAGCTATGTACCGAATGTATAATAAAGGTGTATGGATGCATCTTTTACTTTTCATTGAAAATTGCTATAGTGATAATGACACTGATCTTCCAAAAGCTTGTGGTTTTTCTTTGTTTTTTTTTTGTTTTTTTGCACATTTTTTACTTTGCTCCCCCAATTAAAATGGTATGCAGGAAATCACCAAAACAGAAAGGTGCGTTTAAGACAGAGCAACATATAGGAGTTACTGCTAAAGAATTAAGTTTTTAGCATTGAATTCTTTCTTTCTGAACTTGAGAATCAAAATATATTACAAGAAATTACATTTATGAAACATAAAAGCACTGCCGTTAATTTGAAGGAGGGAAATTGAAAACAGACAAGGATGTTTTACTTTGATCATACTGCATCTTACAAAATCATCAAGATATTTTGGCATAAATAATGACAAACATAATGAGCTCATCCAAAGATCAGCAATGTTAATGTGTTTTGTTAAATTAAAATAAAAGCAAAAGAATTAAGTTAAATTCCATAGTGTAAGTAAAGATAATGAGCTTTTTCTTTTAATGTTTTTCTGCACACAATAAGATTTCTGAAATAAACCAGGGTTCATCCTATTCACTTTGGGATATTAGCCCCACATTGTCTTTAGATCTTCTGACCTTGCATCACACTTTAGTATCCCCAGCTAATGGGGTAATATTACCCAGCTAGTGGGTAATATTTTAACAATACCAAGGGAGTGATTTACAAAAGTGTAAAGTAAAGTGAAATCAATAAGGATTCATGAAAAACATCCAATCAAATTCAGGAGAATAAAAACAAACCATATATTTAAAAATATTTTTCTTTTTCATATGGCTGGAAGTGTGATGTGAACCCCTACACGACACACTTACCCTTTCACTTACCTGAAATCAGTCCATCAGCCATCTACATGCAAACCTGCAGATACACCTTCCCTATCAGGTGCTATGGGGACATTGTCTTGCAAGCACAGTATGGTATAGTATGCCAGCTCAGTGAAAGGTCAGCTTGGAATTTAAAAAAGCCTATTTACTTGGCTCCAGCAGCTAACAAGGCAATGAGAACAAGGAGCGAATTCTTAAATTGACTTGTTACTTTACTCTTAAGTGGAAACTGGTTCACTCCCATATTCTGCATATCAGGTTGTTCTTTACTTACCCTTACTCAACTCTTCACCAGCATCATTTCAGCAGGCATTCAAAATCACCAGCAAGCATTCAAAAACCATTACAGAGTGGTACTAAAATGAAACAATCTAAAAATTAGTCCAATAATGCTTCTAGTTTGTAACCCAGATAAAATAAATATATGAAAAACAGCCCCTTAATGTGTATCCTTTGTTACAATATACAGTATATTCTTCTCATACTTTAGTAATACTTATTCTGCATCTTCATACACTCACCAACTTTAATGGACTGTTCAAACAAAGCAATGGTTAAGGTGCACTTCAGTCATCAGGAAATAATAGCTCCTTTTCCTGGAAAACTGGAAGATCTTGCTTCATTCAACTTATTCTTGATCTGTTGTGCTAATGTTCCAGTGAACAATCACTGCTACTCCTGAGGATAAAAAAGACCAGCGTACCCCCCAAACATCTAGTAAAAGCTGTAATCCCCTTGTGAAGTAAAACCATCATCAAGGGTAGGAGTAGCATTAAAGATAAGACCCTATTTAGGTAATAACAGCTAAAAAAAACATTGTACATGCAAGTGCACAGGCACACCAACGCTACACCTAAGGCAGCACCATATTGCTAGTGTTGCTTTATTACCTCTTTTTGTTGGCAGATAACAAATATAAGCAATTCAGCCCCATATCTGTAAGTTACATGATAGATAAATATACTTGCCTTTCCATTAGGCAAGTACTAAAGAACTAATAACCATTTTAATAAAGCTCATATAAAGCAGATGTGTGCTGAGCTATTTTACCACAACTATTTCTGCTGCAGAGACTTTTTGGATGGTTGTGTTGTGCATCATACACTTTATAGTTGTATGTTTGACGATCTGAAAAGATAAAGCTGAAATTATTCTTTACTGTACATTTTATTACTAATTTTGCCTATCAATTGCACATGTTCACACACACTTTAGGGCCACACACCATATGGCTGAATATTCATAATATGACTTTACCATCAATTGCTTCTAGCAAGCTTTACAACTTGGTAAATCAATGACAATTATAAGTCACATCACATAAAAATATATTGCTCAAAATAACTTAAATGTGTAACAAACACAAGAGCAAAAACGTAAAATACTGCTACTTTCCAGTGAACTATGCTAAAAGCATAAAATGATGTTATCTTAGTAAAACATCTATCACTCTATCCATAGATACAATAGAGGAGAAAGTGTAGCCACCTAGGGATTAGACGTTTGTTATTTGTAGGATTACCAAGTGAAAATAAAGAGAAAAAGTCCCATAAAAATCAAACTAATAATGCTACTGATTAGAAAACTGTTTTAATAATAGATAATATAAAATTATAAATTAATATAATTAAAGCTTTTCAAGTAAACTTCGGGGGATCTTCAAGTGATTCTGTTTCAGAAACATATCTTTGACTTTGGTTTCTTAAACCATAGAAATTTAAGGAAAAAGTCCATTAAACACAATTTTCCATGCTGAAGGCTTTTATATACCTTTAAAAGATTATAAATACTATCATTACTATCTATGGCTTTGGCTCAAATCTCAAATTAGATTTTTTTTTTAAAGATGATCTATTTTTCTGTGATTGAGTTAAAATGAAAACATAATAATATTTTATAGTATGTTGTGATCTAAGTTAGATTTATTTAGATGAGCTATTTCCTTCTCGGAGTGAAAATGAAAAACTCCATGTGAAAATCATCAAAGCTGCAAAACTAAGGCATAATTAACATTTATTCCATGTCATTATTTTGTTTTTACAAGCATAAACATGTGTGTTGAAATTAAATATTACATTTAAAGTCTACAGCATGGTAGATTACACGAAATAAACCTTTCTCATAAAATGCTTCTGTATTATATGGTTGTGTTTTATGTCATAACCAGGCTCCATGTATATTCTTAAAGAGCATGTTGATGAATTGGAGGCTTCATTAGTTAAATGTTTTCTCTCCATGAACAGCAGTGTGAGCTCCTATTTTTTCAACCCCAAGGCAAGGTTCTTGGAGTTAAGGATGAAGATTTATCCATTGAAGATCTATCTCTTCTGAATTGTATAACATTTCTATACCTCTATACATTTATATACTACACCCTGCATCTGTTCCCTGGTATTCTTCAATTTTGTTGTACATTTTATAAACAGTTCTATCTTTCTAATAATTTACTAATGAAGTCTATTAATTAAGGTTCTATAGTCAAAGTGAACTAACCTTCATCATTATTTTAGGCAAGCCATTATGGAGTCCACACAAACAATTCCTCTACACTCTACAACAAAGGAATATGAATTGTGCATAAGTGGTATTGGGGGGGGGGGGGGTGTCTTTCTAACAGGTTAGGGTTGGTGATGACGGATGAGGTTCTCGAGGGGAGTGACTTTTTGGTGTCAGTATCAATGGCGTGGGGTACCCTTCTTTGGTGTGGAGTCTTCTGAATGAAATAAAATTAAACTTACCTTAAATTCTAGTTGGGGATAGTCTGGGAGTAGTTGTGTTATTGTTCCCGAGCTGGGTGATAATATGGCTGGGAGCATCAATATCCTGGTGGAGCTGATCCCCAAGTTATTTGTGGATGCCATCGAGGACCGACAAACTTGGTAGAAATTTTGGTTTTCAATTTAGTTTGGTGTTAGGGTTCGTAGGGTATTAGTAGTGTGTTATTATTCATTAATATGTTGTTATCAAGAGATACATGCTATTTAAATTTTGATAAAGTTAATATTATTAGAAAAAGGCCTACAGGCAATTTGATTCAAATTGATTTTGTTGATAGTCTGCAAGACTGTTATACCACAGTTAAGCTACAGGAGCTCAACATACCTAAAATTTATAGGCACAATTATTTGTTTTTATATGTTTTGGATAAAAGGAGAAAAAGGGACGGGGAGCCAAGCACTGTTAAAGGTAAAAGTTCCAATCCAAATGTGACTTTTAGAGATGGTAGGGTAAAAGCAAATCACTAAGGGCACATGGGGAGTGAATGTCTTTTCCCTGAGTTATACATAGGAAGAATAGAACCAATGTTTGAAGAATTATGGAGTATAAATGTTCGCTGGAGTGAATCCAGGTGAACCTTGTTTGAAGCTTTTCCGGTCAGGTGAACCAAAACATTGGGTGAAAATCCCATTTTTTAATAGGGGAATGTTGAAAAGTAAATATAACTTTGGTGACCCTTAAAAAAATACCCAACAGCCTATTCCATCTGTGCCTTGTAATTCAATATGACCAGCGCTAATAAAGATCAATCAAAAGTGTGAAGTAGAGGATCTTATGCTGACTATATAATGGAAGATGATGTTTGAATATTAACCTAAGAAGGTGACCAGAAAATTCTGGATGGCTGTACTATCTTTCTATTGGCACTTATTGAAGCCAGTAAGAGACACATTTAGACATTCCTAATGTAGGGGATAAAACTACAGTGGAAAAACAAGGGCAGCTGTGGATAACCAATTCTTAATATTAGCATTATAAAGTAACACATAATTAAAACAAAGACCACAATGATTGAGATTTGTTCCAGGAAAAGCCACAAGAGTCTCAACACTGATCAGCAAATTTATTTAACTCCTATTGTGATTGTCTGGCAATGTTTTATTTCAATAACAGCTGGGAACAAGTAGGAAGTTGCTATGTTTGTTTTTGCTTTTTACGTCTAAGCACACTGTGTTACTGATATACCTTCATAAGCAGCTTTGTTCATAAATTGGATAGATAGTCATTTTGTACCTAATGCCATAGGTTCGCTGCAGAATTCTATTTATGTATTCTTTGTGTAGTTTCCACTAATGATGCAAGTGCTATACACCAACTACATATGAAGTAAGAAGTCTCCATAGCTCTGTGACTCAGCTGACTGTCTTAATTTTACATTACAATAAAAAGGCCTGGAAACGTATTTTTTCCATTACTGTTAGGGCTTACTCAAAGTATCCCTAAAGCTAAAACCTCTGTCCGTTTTTTATTTCTGCCTGTGCCCCATATAGGGGATCTTCTTTGCTTTTATTTTTCATTGGGACACAAAGTTAAGGATAGTTGGAAATTGGTGCATGTCACCACGACAGGGAGTTAGGGAAATCCTCCAGTGTTTCGGTACAAACTATCTAGGGAGGTTTCCCTAAACTTGATGTTGTGTGCCAATAGACAGATAAATGGATATATTAATTATTATTATTTTACTATTATTATTAATATTATTATTATTATTATTATTATTAATAATAATAATAATATCCAAACTCCAGCCTCATTCCTGCTTAGATAAAGCCGCCCCTTTTCTTGACAGTCCAGAACATAAAAGCACTTGCGTGCTGGTGGGGGATTAGCCCCACTGGCTTGTCCTGTCACTGACTTATAACCCCAAATCTACAGATATGTATCCATTTGTAAATGAGTGCCTTGCTTGGTGCCAATCCCAGTGAGTGGACAAGGAGATAAACACCCGTTAACTATGACTGGCATCTCTTCTCTACTATATTCCTGTAACAGGAAAAGGTGACCAATCACCAGGCTAGGGGATTTGTTAAGATAACTTAAACTATACTAGTCCCAGTCCTCTTTATACTATATACTTCTGGACCATATTAAACTCAAACTAGAGACACCCCTTTCAAAAAGTGTACCTACCACATACAAGAATGAATCTCCCCAGTGGAAAACAGCAAGTAATAAAAACAAAGGGTTTTACTAAACCCTACTCTAAATCTAAAAAAAAGTTTATATATGCACTTTAAAGTATTGCACATTGTAATAATATGAGAAACAAAGTTCAGTAATACAGTATATGGCAGTCAATCAATTTGCTGTAATCAGATAAAGAGAAATATGATGTCTAACTAAATCTTACAATTTACTGATACTTTCATATATGTTCTGCACTTTTCATTATCATTTCAATATTCTGAAATAAGTTTTTTTTCCAATAATACGATCAAAACAAGCTTAGTTTCATTATATATGGTAATATATCATCCCTCCTAAATCTACACTGATAATAGTTTAAGAATGAACATGATCAGAAGCAATGAATAACACTTCTACTTTCACATCTCTCATGTCCCCTTGAGCTTCAGAACTTAAGATCTGGGAATAATTTGGATACAGGCTATAACTATACATTCATCTTCATCAAAAGGTGCAAGGTCTGAGTCTCTCCAATTTGGCAGTTTCACATATTGTACACAAGCTTGAAATCTTTGGGACTCTTGAACAATATTGTGTAAAACAGTAGTCACCAACTTTTTGAAACTAACGGAGCACTAATCCACAGGCTCCGGGCCGCCCATGTGCGGGAAGCCGTATGTCACTCAAAGTGGAAGAAACTTCCCCCAGAGTGACGTCAAGATGCCAGAGACACAACCGGCTCATCCCCCTGAGCCTGGGATCTATACAGGGGACATGGTCTGCGGCTCTGGCTGGTGCGCCTCACCAGCGGGCTCCTTCTCCTGACCTCGCTAGGGGGGGTGCACCGGCCAGAGCCACTGACCACCAAAATCTTGCGGACCACCGGTTGGCCACTGCTGGTGTAAAATTAATGATTTTTTGTAAAGTGAGTTAACTTATAGCAATCTTTAAGATTGTAGTCTTATGAAGTCAGATCAAAGAAATATCAATTGTTATTGGTTTATACTGCATTTTATTCTTTGTAACTGCTTGATTAAAAAAAGACTTTAAAAGCTGCTTGGAACTGTAATACTGTACTTCATAGCATATCATCTATATGTAATTTCTAATATATGCCTTTACATTAAGTGAAAATAATAATATGTTGACAACTGGTGCATACATCTGGTGTCTGGAAAATTCACAGCTTTTGTTGACTTGTAAAGAGCGATGCAAGTGAGAACTATCACTTATAATTACAGTGCTGAATAAAGATTTTCCTTTTGCTCAAGGGTTTATACACAATTTGACTGTGTTTATGTGAACTTTTATAGAAGAGAATGTGGTTCTGTGATAGACAAAGAGAATCAGAACCATGCAAATTAGATAGAAGGGGACCAAAAGAATGAATAAGGTCAAGCAAGTATTTTTGAAATTGTGTCAAGTAATCAAAAAGGAGTAGTGGTTTAAGAAAATCCTTTTATAAGCAAGGAACTTTTCCAAAGCATCTCTAACACGTGGAAACATCATTAACGCCTCTGTCATTGAAGGCATCTGCAACACATTGCAGAGCAGCAATAAAGAGAGATTAAAAAACATTTTACAGTTCCCGTTGTAAGGTAAGAGGAATATTGGCTACAGGAACTACAATCTAGCAATGAGCTGCGGGCTCAGGCTGACCACAATACTCCACATATGAGGAAATGTTTAGTATACGACCAAGGAGAAAAGGGAGTTTCTGTCTTAGATTTCACTGAAAGTTGATGTATTTTTTGTGGCAGGGAGACAATGAACTTCAGTTCACAAGGGTAAATACTATTGAATGCTATTTCAGAAATCCTGATTTACACCAAGCCTGTTTAGAATGAATTGTCTCCGGATCTCCAGTTGATAATAACACTGGGTTCCAAGCCAAATATTTTAATAGTGAGCAAATCGGTTGATCGAAAAAGAGGATGTGTGGATGTGTCTAAAACAAACACTGGAAATAATAAATGCAATGTAAACAGACACAATTTTGGGCAAGTTTCACAAATTCTTCAATCCCATGTAGAGGTAAACAATGTCTTATGCTATAAATCTAAAATTCTGCTTTACTATTAACTTACCCAGGTGGAAATCTATGGGTTTTATATGTTTAAGGTATTTGTAAACCAAATCACTAATGTACTATATTAGCAGTAGTATGTTAATGTGTTTCAAAAGCAATCTTCAAATTTCTGTAAAATTTACAGGCTCTATTTATCATTGGGTTATAACTCTAGCCCTGCTTTCCAATTTGTTTTGTGTTGTAGACTTGTCATAATGCCTCTCAATGGATACAAATGAACTTGCTGATGCATTGTGCACAGACATGGTCCACTGTGGTCACCCTTGGAAAACCCACCCTTAAAAAAAAAGCTATACCTGCAAGCGAGAAAAAGACTGTAGGAGTCAGCACCACTGAGGTTTACCAAGGAATGAAAACATAGTCTGAATCCTTTCTAGGATACATAGTGTGTTAGAAATCCAGCTCATTCCAAATGGGCTTTATTTTACTTTCAAGTTGTTTCAGGTGAAATTTACGTTTCAGTTTTTTACTACTTAGGTGAGGAAACAGACTGAAAGTATCCATAACAAAAAAAAAGCTAATAATGGAGGGCTGGCTACTTTTCATCCTAGAGGAAGAATATGATGGTGGCAATGTTTTGCTTGGTTTGGCTGGCTCAACTATCTGTTGCCCTAACCTATGACCACTACCTTTAAAAAATGATAAAATGGTGGCACATTGGCTCCTATTAATGATCAATTTAGTTATATACCTAGAACACACTTAGAACCATGGGCAAAAGCAGCAACCCTGGCACCAGAGGTTCATGATATTCTTATTGGGTCAGTGTAGTCTGTTTGCTAATACATCATAGTAGAATAACAAAGTTCTTCACTCACTGACTAATTCTACCAACCTTTTAAAAAAATCTGTGACTTTTCAGGTTTTCAGATAAAACAGCAAGATTATACTTTAGCAGTTTTTCGTTAAATCATAAATACTTTATTACCAACATCAAACAATGTAAGCCATTTTAAAAAAAAAGAGAAGTTGACTCATGCATCCCCATTGATTTTATTTCTAATCTAATGTCCATAAAAATAACAGGATTTACAATTTTGTCAGTTTCCCAGTTTTTGAAAAAAAAAGACTTCCTTATCACTTCTAAAACCATCTTCTGTCATGTTGGTATCTCTCCATTGTACAAAAGTCCCTACAAACCTTGCTTCTGGTACTTGTTTTATTTGGTCTACACGTGGCCACTTTAACCCCACGAAGTATAAATTGGCACGGGGCTAAACATACCTACAGATACAGCACTTTTCTTGGAGTGCAGGAATTTCCAGAGTGCCATTCAGGGCACTGCAGTGGTCAGATTTTATTATATATTCTCTTAAAATGCTGGTAATTTCATTATTACTGTCAAAATTATCTGCTATGGTAGTATAGCAGATAATTTTGCAAATAAACAGTAGGTTTTGTTATACATATGCCCTCATGCAGCCACCCAGCCACTTTCCGTGAAAAGGTCATAGCTTTCCATGTACTTTAATGTAATTATGTTGACGTCTGCTTTCTTAAGGTTTACACGCAGCATACAGTATTAGTGAGATAACCAAGACTGGGATTTTATTGTGTTCTTTATAAAGAAGCATTTCATTATATTTTACTATGTGTATTTACTGCTCAGTCTGTACTGTTGGATTTTGCCTGTTGCAGTAAATTACCCAAGTGAGAAGTGGGAGAATCAGCCAGTGCATATGCTGTGATACCAAGGCTAAAGCCCAAGGCTGTCATCACAGCAGACTGTGCAAAGCATGCTCAACAAGTTTCTTAGGGGTGAAGAGGTTAATATTATCTGTCTTCTAGCCTTAAGGCAAGGCAAGCTTTCACAGTGAAGGATGCTTATTACAGTGGGAAATGACACTCCCTGCATGGCTGACCATCACCAGGATCTGATTTATTGAGACATGTGGCAGACCTGCAGAGCATAGGAACAGCTTCAGTCTCTGCTACAGCAATCCTGTCTTTATTTCCTTTTAGAGCTTGTGACAGTTTACCCCACAGATTCACCAGCTTCTTGCATGGTCTGCTTCACTCTGCTGCCTGTCATATGTTGGCTTCCTTCTCTTGCATCTTATTTCCAAGTACCCAGCTGCCATGTGGACTGACATTTCAAGGATCAAACAGATCTTAATTTAACTATTGTCATTAAAACAAATTCAAAGATAACTTTATATACAGAATATTACCTGCTATTACATGGTTTGATTATAGATAATGCAGCGTTGTAATACATTTCAGCCTATTGAAAGAGAAAATATGGTGTCAGAAGCCCCGTACAGGCTGGTTGCTATGTAAGTTGGCATCAAACTTTTGCATACATTTTCACATGCATTTACACGTTAATGTATGATTTATGACAAGCATTGTGTTTCCTTCAATGTTTTTATTAAAAAGTAAAAAAAAATATAACTATAAGCAAAAATAGCATACACGATGCATATTTTCACTTGACTATGGGAGCCCATATCCTGCCCTCCAGCCTTCCCCCCATTTACCCCCCTGATACCCAGCTTTACCTTTTCTCCTTGCCAGCCCCACTCTTCCCCTTTCCAATGAAAACTCCACACCTGTATGCATTTAAATTGGCTGGCAAGCAGCCGTTTATTTAACAAATTAAACATTTTAACAACATCATATATTAACTTTATGCAAATAATTAAGATAACCAACAACAAATAAATAACTTGGAATAAATTTAAATAACATTTAAATAACATTTAAAGGAGCATTTAACATAAATATACTCAACACTATTAACATTAACCCTTAACGAACCAATCTATCACCCAAAACCACTAGGTTGCCGGTCCGGAAGGCAAAGTCCGCCACCACCACTTTTCCTTGAACACCACCATCATACCATTCTGGCCCCCTAGCAGCACAGCACCACCAAGGGGCCTCCAACATTCCACTTAACCGAAGGGGGAGGGTGGTTCACCACCACCTTGGGTGCCCCCCCCCAACCGTATTTAAACCAGATTCTTACCTTCCACCAACCTCAACCGCCCCACGCACCTAACTAACAGGGCGGGTGGGTGGGAATTTCTTTTCCCAAAAAATGTGCTGAGGATCCGTTACACCTTCCTTTTATCTCTTACTCTCCTACCCTTAAACTTCTGACCCCTCTCTCTTCTCCGACCCTCCCTTCCACTGTAACACAATCTCACACCTGCTCTCCCCCCCCTTCTTCCGAGCAGCACGTGCCCCCTGTCATGTCGCCCCTTGCATATTCCCTGCTACGGGCCTCTCTTGCATTAAAATCTCCCTAGCGTTCTAATTCTGTCCAAATTTCCATGCAAAATGCATTACATTTTTCTTGCATGGAAAAGTATTTTATAGTGTAGGCTAGAAATCTTAGGCATAACTCAACAAAATATATCCAATAATTTATAAATAAAATAAACTTAATAATAAACACACAAAATAAAAAAACAAAAATCTGTTAAAAAAAATAGTTAAACATGTAATGTAGGTGTACAGTAACATATATTTTATACATATTATAATTATATATATATTATATGAAAACATCTTCCTATTGGACTCAATACAGCTTTTTTGTATTGAATCCAATACAAAATTATTTGAATTTCCCGCCGAACCTCCCGCCCTCACTGATGCATGCACTGACATCACCTGGGAAACTCTGGAGAACGTCTCTGCATTGCGCCGCTGGAGATCGAAGAAGACAGACGTGTCCCCAGGACCTGCAGGGACCAGCAGGACAACGGGGGGTGACAACAGAGCAAGGTAGGTGGGTTTTTTTTTTTAAGTTAAAGCAACCACTATTTGCAGGTAAAATCCACCCCAAGTCACACTCCGCTCAAGTCACATTACCGCTAGGGGGGTTAAGTCACATTAAGTCACATTACCGCTAGGGGGGTTAATGTAACAATGTTTGCATGTATTAATTCTCACAATGATAAAGTTCTTGTAGATGCTATTGTGTGCTACTTCCCTCACCTCTTAGATTGTAAGCTTTTCAGGGCAGGTTCCTCTCCTCCTCCTGTGTCACTGTCTGTATATGTCTGTCATTTGCAACCCTTATTTAATGTACAACGCTATGTAATATGTTGGTGCTATATAAATCCTGTTTATTAATATTATATATTAATAATAATGCTCATTCTGCCATTAGATAGATTTTTTACTTCTTTTAACAGAAGGAAAATTCTGTTTGTTCTTATCAAATCACTATAGTCTAATCACTGAGAACAGATGTAGATGTAGTAAAAGTAAGAGACATACATAATAAATCTCTATTCCAATTCCAAATCCAATTTCAAGGCATCAACATATTACATGGCACTGTTTAAACCACATTATTAGTTGACCTTAGATGAAGGGTAACTTAACTCCTCTAACTCCTTCACTGATATTATTACCCTTGCCCAGTCTTCTGGATTTGGGAACATCTTGATGAGCTGGTCCAGAATAATTCAACTTTCAAGCATATGCTCTGTAATACATTCACTCTGGCACTTCTAAAGAACAATGCAATTAGGAGATGCTTGTTCACAATTTAAAACATTTTCAGTTACGTTCAGCTTTAATTAAGCAACAAGCAAACTAAATGCTCTAGCTAACATTTTTCTAGCAGAGCATATAGTGATGTTCAAAGAACAGTCAGTAATAGTAACTAGTTAACATTTTTAGTGGTAAAGTTGGAAGCCTCGTTCTAAAAAGGGCACTCAGGCAGAATTGTAGATAGGTTCCCTGAAATTTCCATAAAGCTAAAAGTTGATAGTTTACTTTGATCACCACTTTGACTTCCAATATACAGAGCTACACTTTGGCCTGCAGTAGTATTTACCAGTCTCTTGCTGGTTCATACCACTCTAATACTGATATACATGTAACAAAATTAAAAGTGTTTCATTGGCTTTTGACTAAAATTAAAAAAGGTGTAGAGCGAAACAATTCACTCCAATGTGGATATTATTTCAGGATTCTGTGCACAGCAATTGTGGTGAAATCGGAGCACTATTCTATTGAAAGCATGCATAGCACTGCAGTGTTTTTGAATGGTGGATACTAATTGGAAGCTGATGTAAAATTGCAATAAAAACTTTAATGCATATGGCCATGATTAAGTAAATGATTCTTTGTGACCTGATCAACCAAATCATTTGTGGGCAGGACTGTTGGCAGCACTGTATTCTGTAGGATTGGAGCAGTATAGTCAGACTTGGAGTCATTGGCTTTACAAAACGGAGAGTATTGTTTTCCGATGGCTCAAGCACCACTTAGAAACTAAAGCTAGATTATCCCTAGTGCACTCTGCTCCTATTCAAATTTTAAATAATTTGCCTTTTTAAATTTGTGGATTTTATATCCTTCACATTTTAAATGCATTGCCTTAACACCAGATCTATTTCTACTTCTAAACTATTTAATGGAGATACACAGAAGAAGCCAATGATTCCTAAATCTGCTGGATAACCTATTGTAAGATCTTGGGTCAGAACGGGAAGTGAAGGAACCACAGCTTGATTAAAACCTGTCATAATGATGTACAGCCAGTACTTCACATACAGTTCAAAACACTCCCGCACCCCTGCCCACCAGCTGAATATTGAAATTCAATTTCTGGGAACATGAGTGGGACCAGATTGCTGAAATTATAAATGTAGCTGGGAGACCTGGAATGCAATGAAAAGTAAAACTGTTATTGCATTCAGAGATAAAAGGCAGTTTTCAGATGCACAATAGCTGTACAACTACACATAAACTGTCACGAAAATAAAATGCCAACTGGTGTCAAACTGGGGGTAAAAAAAAAGTGGTGTGCATATTACCAAAATTTGCAAAAGGCAACCCAGTTTATGAACTGTCAATTCTATTAGTTCTACAGATTTGTAGTGAATATAAGATATATACAATACATTACAAGCTGCATGCCACAGTATATGCTGTATTCATTTT
The DNA here is from genome assembly GCF_032062135.1 of Pyxicephalus adspersus. NCBI lineage: Eukaryota > Metazoa > Chordata > Amphibia > Anura > Pyxicephalidae > Pyxicephalus > Pyxicephalus adspersus. The sequence continues at coordinate 35,403,093 of NC_092861.1, read as the reverse complement.
TTAAGCAAAACGGCTATTACCTGTTTGTCACAGAATGTATCTAATAAAGAGGAAAACTGTTCATATGCAGGTCAGCTGGTAACACAGGAATGAAAATATGTTTAGAGAATGCTGGGAAAATGTTTGAATAATGTATAAGTATTAAAATGATACAAAATTGCCTTGATATTTTCTAAACTATGCCATTGTATCAGCTTAGTAAGCAAATCCTTGCATTAATGTGAATCACCATTTACACAGGTGGCTCTGTCACTAGGGAGTCATATAGAAAAGCATTCCACTACCTGTAGAATTTCTCCTTTGTTAGCCCTAAATGCTTTAAAACAACAATTGCTGGCAGTAGGCTGCGGTACATATGGCTGCCAAGGTGCCAGCTGCTGGGAGCGGCACAGGATCACTTGATCCCAAGGCAGGTATGAACCCAGCTTTACTGTCCTAGACTGATAACATGTTTCCTCTATACAAAGTATATTGACTGAGTATTGTCATAGTAGGACAGACAGGGTGTTAGTGGTAGGATCCACATAAAGGTGTAGGGAGGCCTAAATAAGAACATGCAGCAACAATAAAAGGACCAATAAGATGCAATATTACTTTTTTTATTCTTCATAATCCAGTCTATCAGGTGTTACAAACATATTCTTTGCTGTAAAAAGCATAAAAAACATGAAACATAAGCAAACTAATCAGCACTGGTAATCATATACAAAAGACTTGACCCTGTATTGCCAGTCCAAGAGATAAAATGACGTAATTATAAATGGTTTATATATTATACCAGCACTAAGACTGGGAACAGATGTGTAGCACTGGGAGCCAATTGGGTGGGTGGCTTGCAAATGTCCTAACAAAAAAAGGGAGCAGCATAAACAGAGGTATGACCTGCTGTAACAGAGGTCCCCAAACTTCCTGGATAAAAGGCCAGTTCGCTATGTTTGCTGGTCTACAAAAAAACGGCCACCTGTAGGGCCTGTCCACTGATTGGCCGATCGGCCTTAGTTTATTTACTAGGGATGCTGAGATAGGAACATTGCATGGCTAAATGGAAACTGAGGATGCTGTAAGCTGCAGAGCAAAGGACTTTTGCTGCTTGAAGTTGGAGGAAATCAATCAGGCGTTGTACTGCACCAACCTGTAGTGCACCAACCATTTACATGGTTTTTGAGCTGGCAGGGGATTCAGTGTAAAAATACTGGCTTATAATGTGCCAGTAACTTTATATTACTCACCTGTCACCTTAACCAGGGATTAGGCAGCAATAACTACATAACTATGCAGGTGGGCCAGATTGAAAGGTGTAGCGGGCCAGATTCCTTATTTGGTTGCCCCTTTTCCTATAGTCTATAACTATAACAGAAGATGGCTAGATGGATACAAATGCAAATCCTTTGGCAGGAAGAACTATGTATTTGTATTTCATTTGTGTAAGAACTGTCGGCCTGAAGCTTTACCTTTTTCAAATAATGAGTAAAGTGCATTTTCATCTGATTTGTGTATTATTAGTGCTTACACACAGTAGTCACAGATAATTCTGTCATTATTCCAGTGAAATGATTTGAATTTTCATGAAATATATTTGCAAATAGAATATGTGATTAAATCTAGATGGTTATCCATGTCTTGCTGTGATTCCCTAACACAAAGAAATAGCATATTTTAAGGTGTCATTTGAAACTTGGTGTACTTCTTAATTAGTTCATTAACAAAGGCATCGGGAGGCAGATTCTGACTGCTGGATGGATAATGCTGTACTTTACATGCAGTTTCATAACATCTACTGGCTCTTGAAATACACATCCTGTTGGTTCTATATTTTGTCTTTGCTTGATCTCTCAAAAGAGATGAGACAGATATGGAATTCACAAAACAGAGTCAATGTCACTTATGAAGTACTTGGCCGTCTTTCAGAAGATGTTTTGAACAACTTTATTTGCTTGTGACACTTGGCAGTTTTTCATATATTTGCTTTAATTTCAAAGTTACCTTGTTTAATACAGAAGATAGGAATAACAAACAGAAGCACGTCTGGCGTGTCTCATCACACTTATGGCGGGGTGAATGGAGATATTATGAGAACAATGAGACATTAAAAGCAGGACATTTTTTTGCAATTGCAGTGACTTTTTATACAGTGCTGAGAGTCATTTTAGTGGAATTAAAAAGAAAAAGTAAAAGATCAGAGAAATGCAGGAGTTGTGTTCTTTAGTTTTTGACTTTATCATATGTGAGCATTAAATGAGTGAATTCAGAACTCATTGTCAACAACTGGGTACTTTCCATGAAAATTGTTGACTTTTTCAACATAGACCAAGCCAACATAAGATCTTCATTACAACCAAAGGTGATATTATCCAAAAAAAACCCTTTAAATGTTATTTACCTTTTACATTTTTTTTTTTAATAAAAATATTTACATAAAAATTTATTGGTGAACTGTAGAAATTGATATTAACCAATTATTTCTTCCAGGCATTTTAAATAAATGATAGTCTCTCATATTTTTGATCACTGCTCGTGCAAAACTAATGACCTGAAAATATCCTGATTTTTTTGGCATGAGCTGCCTGTTTCAAATAACTCCACAACATTTTATTGGGATTTAAATCAGTGCTTTGACTGGGCCAGTCCATAATCCTCCATTTATTCTTTTTGAGATATTTTTGAGTGCTAGTGTGCATTGGATCAATATCAGACACGTCAATTCATCCCACCTGTCTAGATGTCCTAATTGTTGCTGTACTCAAGTGTCATAGAGCAGCAGCAAAGCAAAGGAACAAATATTTTGGTGTTCGGGTGCATTGCCTGGTCCCTGTGTCAGCACCACTGTGCAAGGAATCATCTCACAAGTCCAATGTTTGCAGGGGGTCTTAAGGGGCAGCTCCTCTGTGCATAGCAATTAATGTCACAGGTCTACCATGGCTGTTGGAACCCCTGTTGGCCGGGGAGAGACTGGGGTCCTTATAAGACTGCACATTCTGCACCTCCCTCTGTTCACGCCTGTAAAGGCAATAAATCTGCACAACGCCCAGTGTAATAGTATTTTCAAAGGCAAACTATAACCAAATGCAAGAAATTCTGCTACTTGGGCCTAATACCTAATTGTGATGATATAGAGTAGACTTATTACACTAAATCTCTTGCGTAAACTTTTTTCAATGCTTTATTACAATATTTTATTATTTCAACAGGACATAATACTGATAATTATTACTTTAGAAACAGTAACTGGGTCACTTACAAAGACAAACTGGTGTGCGAATGATGTCATTACAGACATCCAATTTATGCTTTGTTTGTGCCTGGTGTACAGTACATCTATTATTTAGGTTAATTAGAAGATACTAAATTATAGACATTTGTTTGCTGTGCTACACAGCTAGAAAACAGTACATGCTTGCAGAATAGGCAGTCTCACATTTAACACGTTGAGCCACCATACATTTTAAATGCATTTGGGCAAAGCCATGACACTTCCTGGCAGTGTTAGAGTTTGCCCACTATCTTCACATTTCTATTAAGCCATCACAATCATAATTGTTTGGCTCACTGTTTAAAGTTTATGAGATGGGAAAACTTCAAAACTACCAAGACGTGATAAGGAATGGGCCAATCAGAACAGACTAACGTGGCACTCTGGGATACCAAATCTTACCTCTAGCTGTTTGCATTTTGTTTCACCTAAAGCAGAAATAAACTCACCAATGTAGTGGTTTCCCAGTGTGCCAATGCCAATGTCAACTAAACTTTCAAATCGCTGGTGTCACAGCTGGTCATGTGTGTAGCACTATGGAAATTTCAGAGCTAAATAAAGGCTAGCATGGCCTGGTAGATATGAGAATAGGAGGGTTTAGTTGTGTTTTAACAAAATGCAACTGTCTGCAAGCCAGTGGTATACAGGTGCACAGTAGTTTTCATTTACTGAGCAAACTTTGCTGTGGTTAGCAAGTCTTACCATTCAAGCATTAAACCTATTAACCGGTGCACTTAATTACAGCCAGTCATTTGGCTAAGAATCCCTAACAATTTTTTGTTCTATGTAAACTATATATATTTTAATAAATCAGGCTTTTTACGCTATACAGATGGCATATAACTAGTCCTATGTAAGGGTTTATACATTTACACAACTTAAGCTTTAAACACATTAACAATACAGTCAATGATTTCTAGTGTTTTGCTCACTATTTCAGCAGATATTGAATTCTGCCAATCATGATTTCTCCTTTGCTATAAATGGGCACACTTTTGCTAGTTAAAATAATAACACTGAAGTCAGCCAACAGTATTTGAAACGCAGGTGTTCTGTTCTTTGGCTACACGCCCTGGCCTGTTGTCCTCTTCTTTTGGCAGTTATTATGTGCATATCAGTGCTGCCTAGTTTATAACAGCCAGTTAAATCTTTTTTAGCCGTCTTCTTCCTGGAACACTCCTAAAAAGAACCTGGACAGAAAAGTAACTTTCTGGAAAAGATGTAGTTGGAGTAGATTAGTTCTCCTTTTTTTGTTATGAAGCTTTCATTTGGCATTTTGGAAGTTTGATTGTGAAATATCTTAGTTACTCTCAGAAATTGAATAACAATTTGGTCTGTCAAACCAAGTGCTCCCACATTATATTTTTGAATACAAAACTCGAGCAAACCTTACAAATGAATAAAATAAGCTGAAGCTTGCTTTGAATCTTTCCTTTTTTCTGTTTCATGTTTCAAAACGAAGCAAGTTAGTGATGGAAACTAAACCAGGGTACAAAGTCGTGGAACAGGCTGGGTTTGCAACATGCATCCAACAAAATACTTGAACATCAGGCAGAAATCAAAGTAAGAGAAGAACTGAAAGAGTAAAACAGGGTCACGTTTCAACCTTTCAACTGTGGTATTTGACAAGGTTTTCAGGGATGCAGAAGACTCCAGCACTTGACAAAGACCACAGTCACGTGGTCAAAATCCGTCAACAGGAAATTCAGCAATGGTGATGTCACCAGTTCATCTGTCATTCATATCCTTTAGTCACCTGCCAGGACCATCTGCAGTTCTGGAGATAATAAAATGCCGCCACAGGGCATTTTTAGGAAAGAGAGATTATTTCCAACCTTTTACATTTTTTACTTTGTTCGCCTTTTTGAATAAGGGGGCAGCTATGGATACAATGATTTATCTAAATTATTTTCCCATTTTCTTTTGATTTCTAGTCTTTTGTCAGAACTGTCAGGTGTAAAATTTCAAAAATTTCAATAAAAGCAAAGCAAATATTTGTCTTGAAAATTACCTCTTATCTTTTTAAATAAACTATGGGTTTAGCTATTTGCCAAAATAAAGCTTTAACCATTGAAATGTTTTTTTTGTTTTTTTATTTGCATTTGTCCTCATTTTTCTTCTCTTATTGTCAGGTTTCTGTATTGCTTGGTAAACCATTGTGTACAGTCTTCACAGCCATGAACTTTTCATACTGTGCTCATAAATAATCCTTTTTACGTAGGAATATCATATACAGGGTTATAGAACACATCAAATTCCGGCTGCATTACCTACAATTTTGTTTTGGCTTTACTTGACAAACAAATGCTCATATCACCAGTGCTGTAAACCCCAGCATTTGTATTTCTCTTTGTAGACCAGATCCCTGCCTATACTGCAGGTTCTGGTGATGAAAACAAGGATCACTATATCATGAGCAGCTGCCCGTACTAGAGTTTCATAAATTGCTCAAATGTGCAATATTTTCCTAGCTGGGGACTTGTGAGGACACCCAGAGGAAAACAGCTGTGTCAAGGCAGAAACAAAGCTTTTCCACAGGCAATGCACTTTTACTTGTTTTATTTGCATGAAGAATAAAACAAATCCTGGGAATAAACACTGTGGTTATCTGCTTATAAAAGCACATTTTGTGTTTTTAGTCATTTGAAAGCTTTTTAGAAAGTTTTCATTTTATAAACACCCTTTGTAAAATGCAGAGATCCATGCTATGGCATTGTTGTCCTTGGATCCTACAGGATGACATATTAACTATATTTGTACAAATACAACAATATACACACTTTTTTCAGACCGTCTGAGTTAATAGGGCTCATTTACAGTTTACTTACCAAGGTGAATTATTACTGTGCAAGGAATATCTTACTTAGTGAATGTGGGGGAAATTTATTTTGAAAAGAATACCCAATCACATGCAAGGAAATCCCCCCCAAAAAAAAGTAGATTCAGAATAGAAGCACAATGAAATATCCCTGGAAATGTGACCAGTCTATATTCCTGTAGTAAATATTCCCAATCTGCCCTTGGTAAACACTGTAACACTTTCTCAAAAATACATGTTAAATTAATTGTAAAAACCCTGAACATGACATTATATGTATATATCAGGATAGGATAGGAAAAGGTTACGTGGGTACATGGGTACATGTACATATATGGGTACATATATCATTCAATGATTAAAGAAAGGAAGAAAGTAAAAGGTCTTTTTGAAAACAAAAAGGTGTATATTACATATTAAAAAGAAATTATTTACAAAAAGTAATAATGATACAGAAGACATTCATGCATATCTTAAGTATCCTATTTCCCCAAAAAATAAGACAGTGTCATATTATTTTTGCTCCAAAAAATGAAGAAAAAAAAAGGCTAATTTTCAGGGGATGTCTTTTTTTAATGAACAAAAATCGACATTTATTCTTAAACAAAAACTCAATATTTATTTAAATAAAGTCATGTCATCACATTCTGGAACATCATCCTAACTCTCCAAACCCTGAAATCCATCATGAATTTCTTGTGATATTCAGGAACAAAAATTACCATTTATTCAAATACAGTGGTGTCATCATCTACTGAAACATCATCATTACTTTCCAAATCCTGAATGCCATCTTAAATTTCTTGTGACACCATTTCCTTTAGAACCATTGGCACCCCTTGTCAATGTATTTATATATATTGTAGCTTATTTTATGAGTAGGGCTTATATTTTAAGCATCCTCAAAAATACAGAAAATCATGCTAGGGCTTATTTTTGGGAAAACTGGGTATGTACTATAATTCACATACACGTGTGTCTAATTCCCATATGTATTGAAGGGGGGTGTTTGGACTATGTCCTACACAGTAATTCTTCAAGCAGTAGTTCAAAAATAGCTAGTTTTTCCTTAATGAATGCAGAGAGATAATATGAAAATGTGGAGTTTTGGGGGTTATGGGACTCAGAGGTCCAGAGAACTGAATTCAGATGAACTCTCAATGGAGAAACTCCATTGAGAGTTCATCTGGAGTGCGCCTGCAGTCACAGATGATTTGAGGCACTCGCGTGCTTCCAATCAACTATGACCGCAGGTTCCCACGCTCAATAGGCTGTACTAATTAATGATAAGTACAGCCCGGTGTCCGTGGGAACTGAACTCAGATAAACTCTCAATAGAGAAACTCCATTGAAGTTTATCTGGAATTCACCTGCAGTCACAGCTGATTGGAGGTGCTTCCAATCAGCTGTGACTACAGGTTCCCATGCTGAATCGGGCCTTTCTTGCTTACAGAACACCCGTGTGCCTCCAACCAGCTGTGACAGCAGGTTTGCACGAGCACTGGGCTGTACTTACCAATGATAAGTACAGCCCAGTAACCATGGGAACTGAACTCAGATGAACTCTGAATGGAGAAACTCCATTAAGAGTTCATCTTGAGTTCGCCTGCAGTCACAGCAGATTGGAGGCACTCGCGTGCCTCCGATCAGCTGTGATCGCAGGTTCCCACGGTCAATAGGCTGTACTTATCAATGATACGTACAGCCCAGGGAGCGTGGAAACCTGCACTTCAATGGAATTAGTGAAATCGGTCCGCCAAAATTTCGCAGACCCATCGGAAGTTCGGGGAAATTTTTGCAAGAATGTCAGAGCCATTCTCACTCATCCCTAGTTGTTGGGGTATAAATTTAATTAGTTATAGTTTATGGATACAACTTGTAATTCTGAGATATAACATAAAATTGTTAAGATGTCCATGATACATAGTTCTGTAGATCTTAAAGGCTATTTATCAATATTATATACATACCTGGAATGGGGGTGTTGTGAGGTAGATTGTAGTAATCTGCTAAAGAGATGTTCAAAATAAAACCTTCATAGAAAGTAAAGGGATATAAATAAATAGGTATAATTTCTTTTTTTTTACTTTATTTTTTATTGCAACCATACAACATAAGAACAAAAAACTATAACTTAATATTTTTAATATTATTATTATTAATATTAATAATAATAATAATAATAATAATAATAAATATATAAGGACCATAACTGTTTTTACACATAGGAAATATACAATTGCCTTATTTATGGTTGCATTATTAGTTTTTCAATTATTTATGCAACAAAACAAATTACAGACAAAAACAACCCCTGCCAAAAAGAACAACATATAAATACACATAGGTTTCAATAAATATTCACTGTGATTACAAAAATGATACCAATCATCTTGGACATGCTGTTCTGTAACAATAAACATTTCTCATTAATAACACATACTCTTCAAAATATCTATATTGAGACCAACAAAACAATACTCGGTTTAAACTCTTGATTATTAAATGCTGCCACCAGATTTTCCATTTCCATAATAAAATTTACCCTATGCAACTAATATTGTATAGTAGGGGGAGTAGGTTATTTCCAAAATGCCGGGAGTAGATGATGTAGAGGACATATTTTGTATGTCCCTTTCTGGACATGGTGGTTGCATGGAGGAAAGCTAATACAGGATTATATATAATCCTAATTTCAGTACATATACATATAATTTCTGCCACTTTAGACCAGAACTTAAAAAGTACTAGACATCCTGAAAATATATGAAATAAAGTGCCTGGCTCTTTTTGAAAAATGTTGAAAACATTTCTCCTTCTCTTTTCCATTACAACCATACAGAAGTCATGAGGGGAACAAGCCATCTGGATTTAGGGGCCCAGTCTTGATCAAGACCTCTACAACTCTTGTTCCTAGTCCGAACTGTTATAAACTAGCTGTTAATGTAAAACATACAGCTTGCATTAGTTCATTAGTTTTTCTATTTTATTGTTGACACAAAGAACAGAGCTTGTACAAAAAGGAATGGTTAGACAGGCTAGGGTGATATTTAAATGAAATGCTGATTATAGTATGCAGTTCAAATATTAATAAATAAGGAGCAATTTTCCCATGCCGAGCCCTCCAAAGAAATTCTTACCCTGATTTGGTATGCACTTATATGTATCACTTTTACTAATTTAACATTCAAATGCAATTATTTTCCTTTTAAATAAACACATTTTATTCTAGACAAATGATGGACGACCTTTACATCATTATAGGGTCTGCTGCGGATATCAGATTTACAGATTTTTGTTTAGCCAGCCGCACCCTGCATGAGAGGGAAATGAAACTAGTTAATTTTGCTGTACATTTTTGTGCCAATAGGAACATCAGATGTGAGTAAGAGTAACAGAAATACTTCCACTGAGGCTTAGAACATGTGACTTTTAATATGGCTGTTGTATGACTGTCTTTAATGATTGCTGTCAGCAAACTTCTGCTCGATGTCTCGCACACATCACACACATGGCAGCCTGATCTATAAGAGTCAATATTATTATGAGTTCAGATAAATCTGCAAACCTTGTTTCATTTCACATTGCATTTTATTAGTTTATACATAGATATTGCATTCAGTTTTTCTTTACATTATATTTTTATTGCTAAATTGTTATGTTTTTCCTAATCACAGTATGTACTTAATGGTCCTTTGCTAATTTAAATGTAAAAAGTGTATGTAGGGCTAAAAATACATAGATAGTTTTTCACTGATGACCAGTTTCAGCATTTCTAAAACACAATGTGACCTGTTTTAAGCTTGTGGCATGTCTCTTTGTGATTGTGTAAAAATCTGTGTGAAAGGAAACCTTAGAGAAGGATTTTGTATTAGAGTGTAGAGTGTATTATTGATAAAAGCTGAGTCTCTTCACACTATTAAAATATTCAGATGACTAATCAGATGGATATTTTATCATTAAAGGGATTGTAAGAGGCTGAGGAGACAGTTTTTCCATATCTGATAGCCTGAAATTACCAAAAATGGTTCTATACCATCACTTGCAATAGTCAGAAGATGGGTAATCAATCTTATCAATCCTAAAGTTTCATGTCATTGATGCAAAATTATGACATAGCAGCCAAAACGTTGGAATCCCAGTGGGCAGCTGGGGGACACAAGAATCCAAAACAAAGTAGGGTTGGAGTCAGCCTACAGGCTAAGAATTTGACATATATTGTAGTGCAATGTTTTTTGATGATGGAGTTGTCTTTTTAAGGCTAGAAGTTCAAATTCATAAAAATGACCATTCATGTTTTTTCTACATTATTAACAAACAAAACACTTATATGGGTCAATGCTGTATAAGACAATATTTGACTTCAAGATCAAAATGAAGCAAGTCTGATGTTACCTTTGTTATAAATGATATCTTTTTTCTGTGCTGTGCCCCCTCCAGATTGTAAAAGATTTTAATATTAGCAAAGATATCCACATTCACAGTGTGAAACCTGTTCTTACTGTATATTGTTAGATAGCAAAGTTTGAGAGCTGTAAAAGGTTTTCTTATTACTGAATTTCTCGTTCTGCCTAGGGATCTCTTGGTGACAAATCTTTATCATTATCTACTGAGTTCATTTATAAAATATCTGTCTGTTATCATGTAGCTGGTGCTGCAGCATTGTAAACCTCCTAGCTCTAATCTCCTTTACTCTGTTAGCAGCTTTAGGCAGACAAATAAATAGCGTGGTATACTGGAAAAATGGCACAAAAATAAAGTTATGCTATGATCAGAGCTTCCAATGGTCTCCAGATTGCATTTCCCTGCTCATGAGAACCTCTCGCTCAGGCTATGGATCACTCCCATCTGTCAACCCCTCCTCTTTCCCAGCCACCGAATTTTCTTCTGTAATGGAAAAAATACATTTCTCAGAGAACTTATTTTCATCTTTTTGGCTGTATTTTTCTGCCACCTTACTGCTAGGTATCTAGAAATCCAGCAGATGTTCTGGTGCTAGCCAACTTCTGGTGATCAATCACTTACACTGTACCTAGGAACAAAAATGTAATATATTGAAGATTATCAGTTCTTGGATGTGATAGCTGCATTAGCTGTTTGTTTTCATGATTTTTTTCTAATATTTTCACCTAGTGACCCTACCAGCATCACGTTTTTTGTCTTAAGATGGCAACTCCTAATAACTATACAGTGTTTATGGGTGATCAGTATTGTTACCATAGGCTGCTTGCTTCTGACTCTAAACACAGAATGTCTCCTTTCATAACATGGGAGAACGGGTTCTGTTATTAATAAAATGGGAAAGACAGGTTTTTAGCTCATTGGAATTTTTGTAGATTCAAAAGGTATGTGTTTGCACATATCGGACATAACAAAAGATTTTTAATTGTATATCAGAAGGAAAGAAATAATAGAAGTTGATTTTAAAAGCATACATAAACTTTAAGGTAAAATGTGATAATAATCAAAATGAGAAAATGGCAGTTTTGTTACATAGTAGGTACCTACACACAGATTTTCATTTCTTGTACAGCACTTTGCTTACCATAAAAATGTATTCTGATATGCAAATATCAACCATCCCCTGTGGTCATCATCTCTGTCTTGTTATTCTGCATTTCTGAACATCATGAATTAATGAGGTCATCCATCACAAACAAAAGTATGGGCCGCATAAGACGGTCATAGGTAATGAACCCTATGTCAAGATATAGAGCACCTCAATTATCTCATGCCTTTAGTTTAGGCGCCCTATTCCCATTGTATTTGGCAATTAACCTTCATAGCAGAAATCCTGAGTGTGGCTGGGGGTGAATTTTCATTACCAAAAGCAGTAAACCGAGCTACACTTGTGGTGGAATTGCCAAGAAGTTTTAAAGCTTACCTGGTAAGCGGTGCCTGCGGCGTCCTCCAGCCGTGCTCACAGCGTCCCCTAGCAATGCCCACCATCTTTTTCCCCTGGCGATGCATCACCAGGTTACACAGATGCCTGGCCGGCATCTGCGTCCCTGGGGTGTGAACGTTGGGGACGCAAGGCCAGGGGAATCAAATGGCGGCCGGGAGGCATGGCAACTGGGAGGCGGGACCAGGCAGGAAATTTAAAATATTACTTTTACATTTAAAAATTCTTAATATTCATACCACCAGGGAGGTTGTTACAATACTAGAGATAGAAAAATTATAGTGATTCATTTTCACATGATATTTTCTGAGAAAATTAAACAATGAAATATAGTGAGCGGTATAAGCAACAACAACCCTGCTTTAGGTATTCGTTTCCTTGTTTGTAAATACAAAAAAAATTCCTTATTAACTTCTTGCTATAAGTTTAAGCTCCTTATTAGCCAATACTTATAAGTATCTGTCAGGACGTTTATATTGGGGCTGCTACAGATGACTTGCTTTAGAATGTGCATGTGATGAGGACATCCTAATTACTAGGTGAGTTATTGGTTGAAAATAACCATTTGTTGCACATGTCAAATGCAGGAAAACCTGATATGGTCAACACTGATTTCAGGCAATTGATCTGGCAATCATCATCCCCTGACGGGAAAATTGATGGGAAACTTACAATTTTAGATTTGTCACCAACATAAAAATAAGGAAATCTTCCCATGGGAACAAATGTCATAGAGAGACTTTCCCCTCACTTTAGACGGATTAATAGTCATATCCTGTCGTGTCTTTGGGACATGAAGTAAAGGGAAATATTCTTTTTAAAAGTTTTGTTATAAGTTAGTTAGTTAGTTTGAGCATTGCCACTGGTGATTACTATTGGCAGTGTATCCCCCTAACAACCACCACTCAGTAGAAACACTACCTGCTACGCAGTGCAAAATTGAGGGAGGTAGCCAGAAGACAAAAGAAGATGGTAGCACCCAGTGCTTCCTCTGTACTAGGACTAAGTTGGATTACAATGTAGTGATGTAGGACGCAAACAATAACAGCACTGACGGCTCTGTGGAAATAAAGGTAAGTGTGATTTTTTTGTTTTTGTTCTGCTTTAAAATTTTGTGGCTTGAAAATGTCTTTTTGAGAATGTCAAGGTTTGCAAACTCTGAACTCATATAGTTTAGGCTAATGCAAACCAAGGCAAACTTAAACCTCAACCCTAAAGATGCCAGCAATTGCAACTTACATTTTCCTTTGATCCTTTTTGATCTGTTTCTTTTTGTTCAGTGGCATGAGATTAATCATTTTTTAATGACAGCCTAATTTGCTATCCTTTTAAATGTTGCTATTAAGACTTATAAGTAGTTATTCTGGAACTTTGGTGCATAACCCATGTGTGCTGCAAAAATTCCATTTTATATATATATCTTATAATTTATCTCCTTTATTGCTAAATGTGTGGTATAATAGAAGAAATAATTTAATAATAGAAGAGAAAAATTTTCCATTGGGGTACCTAAAAATCTCCAACCTTTAAACTGACCATCTTCTTTAGATCTATCAACATGTAAGTAGTACAGTGACCTGCCTGATTTGCTACAAATCAATAAAATAGTTTAGATAGGTCCATATGACATAGTTTCGGTAGAGCTAATTTAGTTGATTGTTAACAATCAGATTGTAATGTGTACAGATAACTGAACAGTTAAGCTACATACACACGTGTAATAATTGTCGTTGGAAAGGATCTTTCAGGATCCTTTCCAACGACTAAGGACTGCACGATGCATGAACCGTTCTGCTCTATGGAGAGGGGGGAGGGAGAGCAACAGAGCAGCACCCTGCTGCGCGCACTCCCCCTTTGCTTCCATTAGAATCGTTTGTCGTCCATCGTCTGTGGATCTGCCAGGGCGGTCGTTCAGATGATGGATGACGGGCGCAGTACACACGCAAGATTCTCGTCCGATATTGGCTCTCAGCCGATTATCGGACAAGAACCATTGGGCGTGTGTACCCAGTCTTAGGGCACTTTTATCAGAAGTACAGCACACCATAAATGTTAAAGATATTAACACTCATTTGCAAATGAATCATGAGTCTCATTTTAAGGTCCTGACAAGTACAAGAACATATAAACTGCAGTAAGTTATCCTAGTTTATCACGTCGGTGCCTGAAAATAAATTTGTTGGATAGACTTTGTGTTTTCCAGTAATGGATCGTTTTTTTGCAGGTGTGTGCTGGAAAACTGAAAACAGCCGTGCTTAAAAAAGCAAGAGATACGATGTGCCACTGCATTAAATAAGGTAACAGCACATTAAAAACGCATGGGAGGCTGGCCAGGGTCTGTCCGTAGAATATATTTAAATTCTTACATAAATAAAAGCCCATTTAAACTGAAATAAGTATGTGTGCTTGTGCACACAGAAAGACAGAATCAACTGGGTTGTAGATTGACGGCTTCAGCGCCATTTTTTCTTCCTACGTTGTAATTAAAATAAATTCTAACAGGCAAATTCCATTTGTCTGCTTTACAAAAAGTAGAATATGCCAAATGCCACTGATCTTTTATTCCACAGCCAGCAAAAAAAAAGAACAAACAAAATGTAAATCAATGGCAATGTTTAAAGTGTCCATATAATAATAGTATTTTGATTTAGCGCTCTCTAGGGCTTGGCAAGCCTCCAGTAGGAACAACTGGGTATGCCCTGGCAAATATTATATACAAATGCCATATTTCCTGGATCTGTAGATATATTTGTTCCAGCTTTAATTTGCTATTTGCTCATGACTGGTATTATTCATGGTTGGATCCCAGGTGGTTTTGAGTAGTCCCCCGAGAAAATGAACAAGACCTTTTCACTCCCTAAATTATTGTATTAGCGTCATTTGATGCTGGCAGTTTGTGCAGCTCAGTGCAAATTAGTCTGCAGGCTTCACATTGAACTCCTGCTCAGAAAGAAAATTGCCATGGTTAGTTCTATGCACAGATTCACAATGAACACAGAAAGTGAAGAGGCTTCTTTGTGAGACCCGTATGCTGGAAACATTTAGGATATGCAATGTGTGCAATACTTTTTACCAGTCTTAGGTATTTCCGCTTTATTTTTTATTATGCAAAGGTTTATTAGGTATCTGCAATCATATATTTATTATGATAAACAGATCAATTGAAGATTATCCTACTCTTCCAGCTTTGTTTTTATGAAACAGCAAAACCAAAAATAATTTAGCAATCCTGTTTAAAATGTTTTAAATCTGATACATCCCTCATGACCAGGGTAGAGAAGATAACTTAAGGAACTCTTCACTCACCATGTACCCTATGACCAGCCCCTGTTCCCCAAATAAATACAACACTATTCCTCTTTGAAGTAATCTGGCCATAGCAGCCTTTTTATTAACACAACAATTTAACACATTTTCAACAATAATAACATTTTTCATACCATATACAATTATTTTGAGTCGAAGGTCCATGAAAGGTACTAACCAGAATTTTTCCCCTAGATACATCCGGTTTCTATCATCAAGGCCCCCAGACGCTACTACACCGACTCAGGGACAATTACCCTGTATCCACTGTTCACTGCAGCCTCCATGACAACCTTGTGTCAAGTGTGGGCTCTCATTACATGGGGAAACTTCATACCTTGGATGGGTTACTGCCTCTTTATTTTGTTGTCTTACCTAAAATCAGTATCCCTTCATAGACCTCCAACCCGCATTGGTCTGCCATGACAAAATAACTCAACCCCCCAGCCCCTTTTTTAATTTCTTTTATCAAGCAAGGTGGGAAGGAAAGCTGCTCTCACTACTCTAACTGACTCCCATACTTTCCCTGCCTCCAACATCAAGACACTTTTTCCCTTCCCTTCCACTACAAATCCTCCTATCACCGACCAACACTTCAACCACAACTGTTAACCTCTTCCTTTTCTACCTATCCTTCTCACCCTTTAATGCAGCTCTCCACTCATTTCGCTCACGAGCCTACCTTCTGGCTCCCCTTTTTTTGTTAACATTAACATTGTTAACATACCTTATGCTTTTTAATGCTGATTGCTCACTGGTTCATTCTTTTTTTTTGCTATCCTTTGAGTTTAAGAAAAAATAATGAGATGTGGGTTCCCTTGCCCAAAGGGTATAAACCTCCAGAAAGTTGGATTATGAGGATCCAACTTAGTGGATGCAGGCACAGGTCCCAGTACCTAAATTCATGATGCATAGCAAATACAGTTGTAGACTGCAATTAGTATTGCCATGTCAGGAACAATTAGTATTGCCATGTGCACCAAGTGTTGGAACATTGGAGACTGGTATCAAACTGTTTATCCACTGCAACAAGAACAGGGGGTTGCTCTGTGGCTTCTGATAAAGCTACAATGTACCACAAAACACCAATTATACTTTCCCCTAAGGACCTCTCAAATACTAAATGTGGTGAGGATGGGGCTTTAGTGGGTATAAACTGTACAATAGCAGTTAGTTTAATGCATACTGTAAATTATAATCTATACCCCTGATTTATCTCCATGTTAATCATCAGTATTATAGTCATTTGTTAGCTTTATTATTATAGCTTTGTTGAAGATGCCTGACAACAGTAGTAGATTATAGCAGATCCTTGCCCAGTTGCTTTGCCATCCTCTCCTTCCCCCTCACCTTTTAATTATATTACCTTTCAACTTCTCACTGCTCATTATAGCTAAAGATGAGGGCAGAAAATGGTAACATGTTTGCCCGATAGTAATGTCTAAGACAATGTTGGTAACCTTTCACATTCTCCTTCCACTAGTCACAGACAGGGACAGTGCTTTAATAAAATGTCAGGTGCCAAAGGTCATCCCTGGGTTTCCAATATAAGTGTAATTAGGCCCAATGCAGAGACCCCACAGTCAACCATCTGAGCCAAAGTGCTATAGAAGTCTCATGGAAAGGAAGCACCTTTAAGTAATTGTAACCCTGTCACTAAAGGTATAAAACAATTTCCCACTATCATAACACAGTAGAATTATGGGAAATTTTCATTGGTTTTAACTCAAGTATCAGCAACAGCACAATAAAACCATTATCATGCAACTTACATTATAATTTCATCCAGCAAGGTAGTTGACAGATAGCAAATTGTACTAAATAATTAATTTAAATTTTATTTAATTTTCTTTAATTTAAAGAGGTTTTCTGAGCAAATTGAAATTACAAAGTACAAAATATGTGGGCTAAATTGAGGGGTTCCAGGACTCAAAATTTAATTTTCTTTAATGTTTTATATTTGTTGGCTAATATGTTGGGGTGGCTCAGTGGTAAGTGCTCTGGCCTTTGCAGCGCTATGTCCCAGGTTCAAATCTTGGCCAGGCATCTGCATGGAGTTTGTATGTTCTCCCAGTGTTTGCGTAGGTTTCCTCTCACTTCCCAAAAACATGCAGTTAAATATTTGGCTTCCCCCCAAAATTGACCTTGGACTGTGTTAATGACATATGACTGAAGCAGGGACATCAGTGAGCCCCTTTGAGGGACAGGTAGAGGCATGACTATGGACTTTGTACAGTGCTGCATAATATGATAGCGCCATTATATAAATACTGTGTAATAATTAATAATATGCTTTTCATGATTAAACAACAAGAAGTAGTTACTGGAGGCTCTAAAGGGAACTGTAAAAAAAAAAAAAAAAAAAAAAAAAAAAATAAAATAAATAAAAAAGAAGCCATTGCTTAAGCTTCATGAAGGGTACTACATATGTAGAAGGTGGTGTTATTTGTAGTGTTTGTTGAATATCTCACTATTCGATTTGACAGCTCTTCCATCGAATAGGGCGATATTGTTCCAGTGATCGAATGTCGAATTCAAACATCAATAAAGTCAATTGGGGGAAAATTCGGGGTTTTTTTCAGGACTGTGTAGAACTGCAAGAGCAATCAGGGGAGCAGAGCTGACAGCGCTCCCCTGA
Source organism: Pyxicephalus adspersus (assembly GCF_032062135.1). Taxonomy (NCBI): domain Eukaryota; kingdom Metazoa; phylum Chordata; class Amphibia; order Anura; family Pyxicephalidae; genus Pyxicephalus; species Pyxicephalus adspersus. The sequence goes on along the minus strand of NC_092861.1, from coordinate 35,385,179 downwards.
TTGCTCTCGCAGCCCTGATGTAACTATAGTATGTGTTCTTGGATAGAGATTCTACGGGTTCCCTAGGCACTAGAGGCTAAATGGGGACAAGTCTCCCCATTCATTCACCTCTAGTGCTCTGTGATTGGCTGGGGAAAGGAAAATCCTGATGACGCTTGAACGGGGAGGCTTGTCCTTTTTTAACCTCTAGTGCCCGGAGATCGCACACTGACAGAAGGATTTTTTTAACACATTTTTTACACACGAATTTGCAAAGTCGAATCCTGTGTTTTTCAGGTAGGGTCTATCCGAATTCAAACAACCATATTCGGGTCGAATATGAGGACAACCCGAATTCCAACACCAACACTAGTAATTTGGTTGATCAAAGATTGCAGTACCAAGAAAGCAACCGAGCAACATTCAGTTCATGTTAACAGCCAGTCACATTTTAGATTTAAGCGTTTTAAATGTAGTCAGGCTAATGAAAGATTATTTTCCATTAGATTTATTAACACATGTTCCAGTATGTTGCATGTTGCTATTATACCTACTGAGAGCCTTTTATACGTTAACAGTGTGCACTCAAAAGCAACCTTATTTAAAATCCCAATTATAAAACTAGTGATCCCACTTTACAATCATATAAGTGGACTACTTTTATATATAGTAATAAATTTGCCTTTCTTTAGGCTGAAAGATCCTTACAAAACAAAGACCAATGCAGCTCGTTGCTTTAAACCCAGTAATGCTTTATAAATTAGAACTCTGTAGTGTTAGAAATACAAAATCATACAAAGTTCCAAGCGGATTGTGGTGGCCCACACAATCAGAGGTTAGTTTAAATTGCTGAGTTCTGCTACAAAGTAAGCAACACTAAAAGGGATTTTAATTACAATTTTTTTTAAGCGTATTCATTGAAAAGAACAGGAAGCAAAATATCATTCTCCACATGTTGGAAAATTTGATATCACCCACCCACATGATGTTCTAAGATTTTTTTTTCCGGCAGCAAATGTTTCTTTTTTGCTATAAATGTCATAACTTTGTCCTATGTTCACAGATTCAACATTTCATTTACAGGTATGAATAGGATATATTATATATATTATTTTTTCCTGCTGACTATATTATATTGAAATGTTATATAACTTATCCAATCAACATTATTTAACTAGTTTCAAAGCTTTGCAGTGCATGGTGCCAAAATACATCATTGCTGGATGTTCACTGAACATAAATGTATTACAGGTAAATCCAGATCCAAATATTTAAATAGAATATCAATTATTTAAAAAAATAGTAACATGTGTGCCACATAGAGGGATAAATAGTCAGCATTTCTAAAGTGTAGCTTATTTTGGAACAACTTTATAGTAGAACCATTTGAAGAGGACCTGTTGAACTCTGCAGCCTTGTACACTCAGGCCTCAGCTTGGGTAAATATATTTACAACTGAAATTTCCACACAATTTAGAAAACTTTTCTCAAATATTACTGTTCCATTGGCTTTGGTTTATCACGCTGTTTTTTTAAACATCCTACTGCTTAGTTTAAGGGAAAAGATGTGCATGTATGTGTTTCTGCTTGTATTATGGAAGTCAGAAATGGCAGCCTACATATTTATTTCTTACAGTACAAAGAGGTGTAAATATAGGACCACCTTGCATTAACTAAGAATTGTTATTTGTAGATCTCCTCTTCCTGAGGAAGCGGACATACATTCCACGAAACGCGTTGAAGTCGTTGGAATACCCCATTTGGAGAGGTTTCCACTAGGAGATTTATGAGTGCTTTATTTTCAGCAAGTGCTTGGTTTTATTTTTTTGTATCATATGGTTTCATATAATGTTTGCAGATAAAATTAATGTGATTTTATACTTTATTGTTATTTGATTGTATGAACCTGACCCTAAAAAGCCCAAAAAAATTTTGCTTTCTAAGGGAATCCATAGTATTTTCTCTAATTATAGGACCATACAAATAGCTAAAGGGCCCAGAAGCTCATAGAGTGAATTTTCAAGTAGAAATGACTTTTGGTAAACACATTTGGATAAGATCAATAAACAAATAATCCAGATTTCCCTATAAGATTGACATCAAAGTATTCTGTGTTGTTGGACCTTTTAACTAAAAAATTGAGGACTAAATTTTACTGCAGTCCCAAACTAATAGCAACTTCAACATGCATGTGACAACTGAATTTACAGACACTGTAATGTTTAAAGACAGTACTGCCCTGGACATGCAAAAACAACAAAACATACAAAAAGCAACCTTATTATTATTCCTTTTGTAGTAGAGACCTTAGAATGAAACCTGTGAAGCCGACATTTGATGACATTTCTAAACTGAAATTACAGTGTTTGAAGAGTAGAAGCAATTTACTGTAGCAAGATGGGAAGACAGGTCTAATGGACTCTGGTCTCAACAACAGATTTTCACGTCATATAGATCAAAACAGCCAGCCCATACCATCAAACATAGCAACATTTAATGCCATTACAGGTATGGCCCCTGTTCTTCTGTATATGTTATTATCAAACCATTCTCAAACAATCTATGCAAAACTGCCTAAGTGGCTGAGTCAGCAGAAATGAGAAATAACCTCAGGGAAAAAAAAAACATACCTTGCATTTATTTAAAGGAGACATTTTCACCAGACAGCAAAATAGAATAAAACGTGATTTATGTAAAAGTAATAAAGATGACTGTTAATTTGATTGAAGTTTGCACTGCAGCAACTAGTTAATGGCAGCCAGTAGTAGTTACCGTGTTTCCCCGATTATAAGCCATCCCCATTAAATAAGCCACCCCCGATTTTTGATAAAATAATTAAAATAAGGCACTCACCTGTGAATAAGACATCCTCTGATATCCGATCCTGTGTGTGTTTCCTCGATGCTGGCTGCAGTGTGTGTCTCCTCCTGGCTGCAGTGCAGAGCGAAACTGAAAGTAACAAGCTGGCATTCTGCACCAGGAAGGAAGCAAGCTGCTGATCCCTGCCCTAACGGAGTTACCTGCCCTAACAGAGATCCCTGCCCTTAACGAAGTACTGGTAAGTGAATAGAAGGGGACAATCAATGGCATAGAGTGATCAGAAGGGGACAGTCAATGGCATAGAGTGATCAGAAGGGGAATATGAATGGCACATGAGTGATCAGAAGGGGAATACGGTATGAATGGCACATGAGTGATCAGAAGGGGAATATGAATGGCACATGAGTGATCAGAAGGGGAATACGGTATGAATGGCACATGAGTGATCAGAAGGGGAATATGAATGGCACATGAGTGATCAGAAGGGGAATACGGTATGAATGCCACATGAGTGATCAGAAGGGGACAATCAATGGAACATGAGTGATCAGAAGGGGGATATGAATGGCACATGAGTGATCAGAAGGGGACAATCAATGGCACATGAGTGATTTTCAACAATAAATGTGTACTGTAGTCTTCTTCATGGAAAAATAAGACATCCCCCTGAAAATAAGATAGGGCATATTTTGGCATTTCAAAAAATATAAGACAGTGCCTTATATTCGGGGAAACAGGGTAGTTACATTAAGCTGAACTTGTTCTTTATTGTTGAAAATGTTTTGCAGCTTATCCAAGCCACCTCTTCAGTTCAAGAATATACCAGAACCACACTGCCACACTGATGACACACTGAAAATGCCGAAAGTGTAGGTAAATCTGCAATCTGCTCTCAGGGTAGTACCAAAATATTTGTGCAATATGGCACAATTATCCAAGGTGCCCCCCTCTGGTGTTGAGAAAGCCAAAATGTCCCATTTTGACTGCTGTTACCTTTGCCCAGTCTTCTAGGTTTTAGGTTTAGGTCTAGGTTTTTAAATGAGGATGATGTTGTTCCAGTGAAAATGCAAAGGAATTATTTTATCTTGGCAGGACCAGATAATTCTTGTCCGATATGAACAGTCGGGCTCATCTCGGGCGAGAATCTGACGTGTACAGCAGACGCCCAACATTGTTCAAGGATCCGTCCTGACATATCCATGAGCAACCAATGGTGAACCACCGGAATACAAGTGAAGGGAGATGGGCACAACGGGATGCCGCTTGCTCATTCTCCCCCCTCTCCTATACATAGAACAGAACAGTAAGGTGTGTGCAGAGCTTTTTCATTCATTTGACACGCTTTTGTCAGTGAAAACAAAGATTATTTACAGAGACAGTTATTGAACATGTGTACGCAGCCTTAGTGACAGGCTGGCAAAACAATCTCTGGCATAAGAGACCTAATATTTTCTTCTGCCAGTAAAAAGGCATTTATGTTGGGACCTTTCTGCTAAATGGAGTTTACTTCTGTTTAAGCACACAAAAGCCTGCAGGTAAGTGCAAAACCACAGATAGGTATGTCTCGACTTAGGATTTATATAGACTATATTGACTATAGACTATGGTATACCCATCAATTTGCCAAGTTATCCACTTATTACAAAATCATCAAGTGTATTTTAAATAATGCTGGTATTACTACTTTCTTCTGATATTTCCCTGCATACTAAGACCCAAAGAAAGCTTTTTTAACACTTGGGGCTTTATTACCGTATATGCCCGAGTATAAGCCGACTTTTTCAGCACCCAAAATATGCTAAAAAAGTCACCTTCGGCTTATACTCCAGTCAGGTGCATGGGTCCCTCCAGAAAAGCACCTGATCCGGCAGCCGCATCCAGCGGTTTCCATCCCCTGATGACAATGTCATCAGGCTGCGGCAGAAATACGGCGTACCCCCGCAAAAGCCAGAAAGGCGGCGGGGGTACGCCGGTGTTAGATTAAAGTTACACCAGAGTTACGAAAATATTCGGGAAATTACAGGAAATTCAAATAATTTTATATTGGATTCAATACAAAATAGCTGTATTGAGTCCAATTCAAATAAATCTTTGTATAATATACATATATTTACATTATATATATATATTATACATGCTACTCTACAGATTATAATACATGTTTACCTATTTTTTTTTAAAGTTTTTTGTGTTTTTTTAATTTAAAGTGTATTATTAAATTTAATAAATATTGGACATATTTCGGTGAGTTTTGCCTAATTATTATAGGCCTACAATGTAAATTAATTTTCCATGCAAAAAAATGTAACGCTTTTTAAGAGGAAATACAGAGAAAATTAGAACACTGGGGGGCTACAGTGGCTGAATGCAGAACCACTTTCAGCCACTTGTTCCGGACAGAATCATACCGCCAGGGAGTAAGAGAATGTAGTGGTTAGGTATGATAAGTCATATACCTACCAAACCACTAAATTCTCACTATGGTATTTGTTTATCGTATTATGGCTGTAATGGCCGTATTATGCAATTTTATTGGTGTTTATTTTGAATATTGAAACTTGCCAGTAGCTGCATGCCAAGGTAAAAATAGGTACCTTGGCTTATACTCAGATCGACTTATACTCGAGTATAAATGGTACCTTGTAAAGATCTGTCAGTCTAACTTTTCAGGCACTGAGAGCTTGGAGGGGTGATCACATGGATGATTTTATACTATTACTGTCCAATCTGAGTGCTAAGGATGGGAAGGTTACCAAGCAAAAAATACTTAACTGTGAAAAAAATAAAGGAAGTAATCCATCTGGCTATTATGTATGGCACACATAGAAATTTAATGTTACTCCTATTTGTGCATCATGCAGTTACCAAACAGATCTATGATTATTATGGTAAATAAAGCTACTATGCTCATATATGTATTCCAACTGTATTTAGCCAATCGACTAGAAATCAGCCTTAACTAATGTCTTCATACTGTTGTTTTCCACATTATTATGTATTATACCTGCAGCATCCCTTTTAAACATTCAGAACCAGCAGATAATACTGAATCTTACATGACTACTTTCACTTAATGATACAAATCGGCTTCCTGTTGTCTCACAGCTCTACAATGTATGTATAATGTATAGTGCCATAAATAGTCCTGGTAATCTGCATACATTAATCCCTTATTCGAAACTGCTAATCTGGGTCAGCAGAGGTGGAGGGTATTTGATGACAATTTATTAAAAGCATTATGCCAGTGTCTATTTGTTTTCAGCTTTTGTTTTTTTTTCTATAAAACATTACAAATCCATTGGGAGAAGGCTTCATTAAAAGATGCAGTGTCCTGTTTAGCTAGAAAATGTATTTAGAACACAAAAAACTGTAATCATAATGTCAGTACGGTGCTACTAATAGAAGAAGAACATGCTGTGGTGTTTGTAAACAAATGCATTATTTGCTGGAAAAATGAGTTTTCACAAATAAGGGTGAAATTACATTTCCCTTTGTGACAAATAAATTAGTTACACATTGAATGTTTCAGAGTTCTCTTCTGTACATACTGAGACTCGCCTAATTTACCATTAAGTTACAGAAATTAAAATATCCCGTTCTTTTCCAGCCATATCTGCACCTGCACAGATTGTCTTGTACATACCTGTCACTTTTTCTTAATTCAGGAAAAGAACTGAAATCCAATTTAAAGGTAGAGATATAAAATATCCTTATTGCGCACACCGACACAACAGATGTTAACAGATTTGTTCCACCAGCACGGAAATGGCTTCACATTTTACAAAGTAACTTGTTAAGCTAAAGAAGATCTGTCATACAAAATGAAAACAACTACATTTAATGGAAATATCAGGAGAAATAAAATGAATAGCAGTCATCTGTACCATCTTCTTGTTGTGGATGTTCTGCTTTAGAGAATTAGGGAATGTTCCATGTAAAAATCTGTAACAAACTAGAACTGAAGTAAGATATGTGATTGTGTTGTTGATGTAGACCAGTCAATGTGTTCCATGACTAGGGTAGAGTGGAAAAATCCATGACTGCTAACCCATGACCAATTCCACACCACCCTCCTTTACCCCATATCTCAATAAACACTCTAGACAAAGTTTTTGTTGGATTAAAATTGGCCATAGCAGCCTGTTTATTTAACCACTTCCAAAGTATCTATATATATTAACATTTTTTCAAACAACAGACCATAAAACATTTCTCTCCAATACATTTAAAACATCCTCTCCCACGCAGCATACAAAATTATTTCTTTTTACAGGTCCATGAAAAAATTTATTTTAATTACCACAATAAAATTACCTCCGCTCATTAACCAGGCCCCCAGCCGCCCTCACACCGCCTCGGGGACAATCAGCGGATGCCCACCTCTAACCACCTGGCCCCCACGACAACCGAGTGTCGTGCAAGGCCACCCTCAACCAAAAGACCCAAAATACTACTGTGTCTCACCCCCTTATTTCTTCCCCAACAACATTAACCCTTTCTTGGACCCTATGAAAGAAAGCCACCAGCCGCAAATATGAGACCTTATATTTGCAAGCGCCTCCACACCCGTAAGGCCCTCTGCAAGCCATCCTCCAGGCTCAACAGCCACAAATCGATACCCACCGCATTTAGGTGTACTCCGTCCCTCCGCAAGAAAAGCTCAGGTTCTGATTCTAACTCCCTGTGTCGCAAAGCTAGACCGCCATTGCGAACTATGAACCTTCCAACTTCCTTATTCACTTTAATGCGAGCCCTGTTAATCCTTTCTTCCGACCGAGCATGCCGCCACACCCTTCGCGCCACAATGTCCGACCACAACAAAATGATACCAGGAAACGCTGCCCAAATTCTTAGACAATCAAACTTAATGTCCCTAATTAATTCCCGCATGGGCCTAACCCCCAAATCATTACCCCCAGCATGAATCAAAAGCAAATTAGGAGGTCTATCCAAACCTGCAAACCTATGAACCTCCGGCAGTACTCTACTCCACTGCATACCTGGTATTCCTATCCAGCGAATTTCAGCTACATCCCGACACAAACCCAGCTGCCTGCCACTCCTTCGCACGTCTGCCCTTCTGGCGCCCCAATAGACGAATGAGTGCCCCAGTATCCATATCAGGCATTGTGGACCACCTGGAAATACAAAGAGGAAAAATACCAGCCTCCAGATCACCTAGGACCTTCCATCTTTGCAAACCAAACCCCCCCCCCCCCCCCCCCCTTTTTTTTTTTTTTTTTTTTTTTTTTAGTTCCACATCCTTCCACCCCTTACAACATTTCAGGACGAACGTACAACTGAAAACGTTGAGATTCCCAACGCCCAATCCGTTGTATTGCCTGCGGCCCCAGCCCCCACCTGGCTGCTTCTGTGGCCGCCCCGATCCGGAAAGAATGGGACGAATACTCACCCCCGTTCCACCAGTCGCCACCACACATTTCTTAAAAACTGATCCAAACTGAAACCGAGTTAGATACGTCCCATTCTCATGTACAAAGAAAGGCCCCTCCATTTGGGGACGCGCTCTAATATACTCACCCACCAACCACATCGGACACAACTCTGCTCCTTCCAATGCCCCCAATTCCAGCCGTAGTCCCTGTCCCAATTGATCCGTCTTGGAACTACGGACCCAAATCAGCACCCTACCATCCCCCACCTGGACGTCCGACCACCACAAGCCCCCCGGACTATTTTTATTGGGGCTTACCACCTCCCCCAGTCTCAACGCTGCAAAAAATGTGACAACAAAGACTGTTTTAAAGAGAAGGACTTCAAAACCATTAAAACAAACACCTCGCAAGCAAGCACACAACTCACCCAACATCTCAAAAGACACTGGCCTTCTGGAGTCTTTTCGACCAGCCCCTTTTTTATAACCTTTAAACTCTTGCGGAACAAGAAAATCCTTTGTCCCATCCTGCCAACCCATGAGCTTAAACAGAAAAGCCAAGGCTGCTAATTTTTTACCCATGGTACCCCCCGAAACTCCTTTTACAAAGTTATCTAACAAAAACAGCAAAACCGAAGATTCCAAACTGTTCAAATCCAATCTTACCACCTCACTCTGCAGAAACCTAAACCATTCCCTCCACGTGTTAGCATACGCCTGCCAAGTACCCGAGCACACAGACTGCCGAATCAAACCTGCAAGGGCCCCCAAACCACCTTCCATAGCTCGTCCGGACAAGGGGTCCCCGACTCTTCTGCCTCTGGTGCTGCGTCACGAAATCACGACCACTGAAATCGAGAAAGCGAATCAGCAATTACATTCTCGCAACCCGAAACATGAACAGCCCTTATAAAAATATTCTTTTTTAAACACAACAACACTAAATACTGAAGCAAAGAAATGACCGGTGGAGAAGAGGCCGTATTGTTATTAATGACTTCCACCACACCCATGTTATCACAGTAAAATCGCACTTTTCTATTGGCAAGCAGCTCCCCCCACAACACCAACGCACCTACTATGGGGAATAACTCCAGCAAAACTAAATTCTTACACAACCCCTGTTCCTTCCACTCCAGAGGCCATTCCGCTGCACTCCATTTACCCGCAAAATAAGCTCCATAACCATGAGCCCCAGCCTTCACTAAATCCAAAGTCTGGTTTTCAACTAATGGTTGCATCCACAAAGAACGTCCCTTATACGAGGCTAAAAATTGCTGCCACACCTGCAAATCATCAAAACCCGGGTCAGCCTAATGTAATGACCTTGCGCTCTCACGCCCGCCGTGGCCGCAGCTAACCTGCGGCAAAAAATCCTGCCCATAGGCATGATACGACATGCAAAATTTACCCTACCTAGCAGGGACTGCATATCCCTCAAACATATCTTTTGCTTGCCCCATGCTCTTTCCACCGCTTCCTTAAGTTGTTCCAGCTTGTCCTCGGGAAGCCTACATTCCATTTTGTCCGAGTCCAAAACAATACCCAGAAAACAAATCACCGACGTTGGACCCACTGTTTTTTCAGCAGCCAACGGTACACCAAAAGTAGCTGCAACATGCTCCAATGTTCCCAGTAAGAACGCACAAACCAATGATCCTCTGGGACCCACACACAAAAAATCATCTAAATAATGAATAATAGACCGCACACCGGCCACCTCCCGCACTACCCACTCTAGAAATGTACTAAAAACCTCGAATAACGAACAAGACACGGAACATCCCATAGGTAAACATTTGTCAACAAAAAAACGAAAAGCCGCCTCTATATCTGCTTTTGCCATTAAACAACCACTGCCCGCCCTTTTAACTAAAGACACTGCATCATCAAACGAAGCATAAGCCACCCTACAGAGTACCGGATAGATGCCGTCATTAACAGAATCACCCTTCGGATAGGAAAGATGATGTATCAGTCAGTTGTTGTGGCTCCCACTTGGGAACTACTCCCAAAGGTGAAACAACTAAATCAACCAAAGGAGGTTCCCCAAAAGGCCCCACCATGCGGGCCAAAGCCACTTCTTTAGCCAGCTTGGCAGTAACCACTTCAGAATGTGCCAAAGCAGACCGTAAATTCCTAGACCCCCGGGGAATATTAACCAAATTACACGGAATTCTAAAACCCTCTGAAAAACCCTTTTCTAATAACAGTGCAGCCTCTCTATTCGGGTACTTACCTACAAAATGCTGCAGGCTTTCCACTCTCACCGGGGTCATCCCTCTTTCCCACAGGCTCACTGGCCCTACCTTTTCCCTTGAAAAGACAGTGGGCTCCCGAATGACCTCCCCCGCAAGAGGAACATTCATGCTTGAAACAAAAGGTCGCTCCAAAGTTGCATGTTCCTTCATTAAACAACCAACAGAGCCCTTTTCTCTTACCTGCCAGGGTCCCCGCGACTCCTGCGCCCCCGGCACCTCCTAGAAACGACGGCGTGCTCAATCTGGCTGATGTCATAAGCCGCGTCCATAAACTGATATTCCGATGATCCCATCTCATGCCTGGGCGCATCACTTTGCGCTGCCGAAATTGCTCATCGTATCTGAGCCAGGCAACCCCGCCATAGATACAATAGGTCTCACTAATGGCGTTTAAATAACAAAAAAGAGCCGAACAATGTTCCGGCGCACATTCTCCCACTATACTTGCTAAAATCGCAAATGCCTGCAGCCAGTTTTGAAATGTGCGAGGAATCTGGCGCCAAAGCCCCTTCTCCTCGCCAGGTCTCTTACTGTCCCCTGCCTTCAAATCCCGGCCACCAAACCTCTCTACTGGCAATAATGAAAATTTTTCGACATAATCCCCCTTCCAAATTTTTTCCCTCACTTTCGGTGCCATATGTGCGCCCAAAGGTCCCTCAAAACATACATACACTTCCCCTTTTGCCCCATCAGTCACACTTGCACTAATTGACTCACCTTTCCTTTACGTGACTCACTTTCGTGTGTCCCTCCAGCACATATTCCTGCTGCCACTTCCGAATGCGGGGTCGAAAGACCGCTACCACCCATCCACAAAACATCTTCAACACAACCCCCAACCACATCCTTTTGCACGCCGCCTTGACCTGTATTATGCCTACCTCGATTTACCTCTGCCTTACCCATGAATAAATCGCTACCCTCAAATTTGCACAATAACATCCGTAAACCCCGCAGCAGGTCCCCTACTTCAGAGCACCCCCCGGCAATCCCCTTATCCATGGACCCCAGCCCTGGCCGCACCATAACATTCTGTATCATTAAAGCATTCCTCCCTGCTAATTCAATCCCATCCCCACAGATATTTGTACCTCCTTCCCTCCGTCCCTGGTCCCAAACAGCCAGGTACTCACCAGGCTGCTGGATGCCGCTAGGCCCCTCAGCCGCTGTACCGGCATCTCGACCTGAAGCCTCCAATCCATCCAACTCGTGTATTTCCCCTTCTGAATGCGCTCCTTCCTCTGCCTGTGCGTCCCCTCTGTTTTCTTCCTCCACTTCCTGGTGATGCCTGATGATCTCACTTCCGGGCGCCGACTGCAACCCGGAACTTCTCACCCGGTCGCGCCCGCCTCCTTTTTCCAGTCTCCGCCCGGCTGCAGTGTGACCGGAACCCTCTTCCATCCTCCGTGGCTCCAGTGTTCCTCTTCCGCCCCGCGCTGCAGCTCCCACTACTCGGGCCGGCTCCCTGATCTGTGCTGAATCCTCCGTGACATCCCTTCCGTCCGGTCTTTCTCCTCGCTGGGCAGCGCCGCCTCTGGTCCTCCTCGTCAGGCGCCCCACTGCTTCCAGTCTCATGCCACGATGCGCGGCCTGGCCACCTGAGGACTCCATTAGGTCGGAGCCTGTAGAGGGGTCCCGCCTCTGGTGAGGATTCCTCCCGCGCCCCCCGCCGGATGATTCAAACTGTCTCCGGGCAGAGGGAGACGGAGGGTCCCGCCTGGGGCTCCTGGAGCGGCGCTGGACCCTTGGGGGCATGCTGGGACTCCAGCGCTCCGGCGGCCGAGACCGCCGTGCACACAATGGGGGTGTCTGTTCGTGCTCAGCACTCCCCCCAGCCCCCGCCATCCTGAAGTGACTTGCTCCTCCAGCCATCCGACTCCTCGGGATTCCACAGCAGCCCTCATTCAGCAGTGTCTCCACATCCGCCATCCTGGACCCGTGGACATTCGAGACGCCCCTCTTTATTTATACAATAATTTTCCCCACCCATAACAAATTCTTAACCAATCAATAATTCTCCTATTCCCACATTTTTTTTTAATTTCCCGCGCTTTTCTTCCCACATTTTTTTTTTTTTTTATTAACCTGTCTTCCTCCTCACCCTGTCATGTGTCCCTGCACTCTATGTTAGCTACAGGCCAACTTGCAGTTCAATCCAACAGTAACGCATCTACAGAATATATTCATTGGAAATGTGTACTGTATTATATACCTAACACAATATAAATACAGTTTATTGATAATAAAAAAAAATGGTAATAATAATTTATAGAGAATCATGGCTACCTGCAGGTGTTTCCTCTTGTCTACTCTATACTTGATCACAGTCTATCATCTCAGGATTTCTGCTCTCCAAACACTACAACAGCTTTAACAACACTTCACAATCACAATACAAAATCCCTTTATATAAACTTGCTGTGTGACAGTCTTTCTTTTTTTTCCTGTATCTTTCTTGGCATATGATCTTCAGCCCTTATTCATTTCTTCCAGTCCTGCCCTGGGTTGGCCAATATGTCTGCATCATGGATCAAAACCATGAACAAGATTCCAGACCTGAAATCCATTTTTAATTATATATGCTCAGCAGATATTCAAAAATTTATTTTCTTCATTTATGTTTGTCAATATAAACCATGACTACTTCTATATTACCTCTTTGCACTCTGCACCACCCCCTCCAGCCATTTAAATTCCAGGTAAAGACCCTATATAAGGGAAGACAGAAAACTTTTTAAATGTTGAGGTCACAAACACAAATACCCTGGAAAGTTAACTAGTCATAGATAGCAAAAACCCCTCCAAAATAAATAATGACACATATGATACAGTCTGTCACTAGCATTACCATAGCAGGTTTTATCCTAACTGTAACATAAGTTTTATTACTTACTGATTCTGCAAGTAGGTCTGTTCATTTTCTTTTTCCTGTAACAGGACAAGCTGACCAGCAAAAGTGTCTGCTGAATACATGTACATTTTATAATGTCCAGAGTAGTACTTTCAATGCATTTAGGGCTTCTTGACACGCCCCAAATACTTGCATTTGCAATGACATCCATTTATTAAATGCATTATTTTGCATAGAATGTGAGGTCCTTACACAAAATTCAGATGTTTACATGAGTTGCTTTTAAAAATGCACTTAATAATTTTAAATGAAAACATATTTGCATTAACTGCTGGTTCATGAGTATGTCTGCAGTTCAAGTGTTTGCAACCTAAGCCTTGCATTGTCTGCAGTGTTTCTTACACTCAAAACCGTTTTCATATTTTTTTTCCAGTTTTCATATGAATAATTGTTATGATTCCAACTAGTGTGAAATTCAGTGGCTTCTGTGTTTTTGTGAACTTGCAATAAAGTTCAACATTTACAGTCCAGGAATGTTACTGCTGTGCTGTCCCTGGTATTCATGTCCCAAGGATGTAGGTTAGCCTGGGAAGAGGAGACATTAAAACCATAGTTTACAGATACCTTCTTTACTGAAGACTTTACAACAGTACAGAGAATACATTGCACATACACAAATCTGGGACAACACAAATCTGGGACAACAGATATTCAACTGTATACACAATACAACAATGTAATATTTCATTATATTAGAAAAAGTGCATTTTTATAAATTGTTCTATAATTGCTCTGACAATAATGCAGTGAAGAAAAGCTGTGAAATACAGGGAAAATGAATAGCCTTGGCTTTTTATAAACAGGAGAAAAGGCAACTTTAAAAGGACAAAAAGCACAACAGATTACATTCTACTGTTGAGGAAAAGGACCTCTAATTTTCCACCTGCACAGTACTCTCATATGACAGAATTCTTAAACATTTTTGTATCCAACAACATTAAAGTATAACCAAAACTTTTTTTATTTCTACAGATCTACAAAAAGTTAACCCCTGTTCTGTTCCAAGATAAATAGGATTAAAGTATATGAGGAAGCATTCCATATGACTGTCGTTTTATGCTGTGTGCATCCATTGGTAGATTCCCCTTCTCTATTTGTCCACATAGGTACATGATTTCCAAAATTTGGTCTTATAGGGTATTTCCCTTCTCTTTTCAGAAATGTATTCATTTCTTGTTACATCTCTATACCAGGAAGTGAAAGAAAACAGACAACATAACAATAAACTGACAAGGGACTTTAATGTTTTCTTCTTGTATATTAAACTAATGTAAAGGTTTTATCTATTTGCACACTTTTATATTTATTTATATCAATAAATAACCTAAAGATTCTGCAATTATCCGTGATCGGATATCAGACATCCCTCTTGTTGTTATAGTGGCATAGACATAGCTTGCATTTTAAAGAATAAGCTAGCCACTGTTTCCGTGTTTACTCTGTTCTTTTTATATTATCTTGTTCAATTTAGCCCAAAAGTACTGTAGATATTGATAACAGTTTTGAAAAGGTTTCACTTCAATTGAAGTTAGTAATAGTAATACTGTTCCTATAATAACTATAATGGTGGGATCAATCATTATCATATTTATTTTTACTGTGCTCCATTTTGTTTTGTGCAGAATAAAATATCAACTGCCTCCTGCTTTTTATGCTCCAATGCTTGATTGGTGACCATGCGTGTATAATAATAGGCTCAGTTCAGCTCTTGTCTGTGGGAATCCAATCAGTAAACTAAACAAAGCCACAAGCCAAGAGCTCTTCTTTAGACAACATTGATTACAGACAATTTTCTTCTCTTGCATGGAAAAAAAAATCACTGAAAATATAATGAAAATTAAGAGTAGCCAAGCAATGCCCAATCAATGTTTCACTAGGCTTCTATCTATTTTAAAGGGATGCTTTATTTTCAACCCACTTCAAATAAATATTGGTTTGAAAATGTAATAGCAGAACTAAAAACAACAGTATTTCTAAATCGGCCCGTCAACTATACAGAGTGGAACAGTGAAAATGTGGGCCAAGTCAACATTCATAGAAACCCAACCTTTAGTTTTTTTACATATTATGTGTGTATCAAATTATAAGTATTTCTGCCAGTTCATTGGATTGGATTAGGAGAACTGTGAATTGTGAACTGTGAATATAAATGCTAGCGTATGATCCTGTCTCCTTAGAACTAAAACAGGACTTGAATAAGCTGCAGGACATTGTCAACATCAAATAATTCACCTAATTGTAAATAATGTGATTAAAACTACCCTGTTTCCCCAAAAATAGGACAGTGTCATATTATTTTTGTTCCAAAAATGGACTAGGGCTTATTTTTAGGGGATGTCCTATTTTTTCATGAACAATCGACATGTATTCCTGAACAAAAAATCAACATTTATTCAAATACAATCATGTCATCATCTTCTGAGACATCATCATAACTCTCCAAACCCTGAATTCCATCTTGAATTTCTTGTGACTCCATTTCCTTTAGAACTATTGGCCCCAATTTCTCATGTCTAGCAATAGCGCTTTCCTTAAATGAGCACCTCTTGTCCATGTATTTATATATATTGTACTTTATTTTCGGGGTAGGGATTATATTTCGAGCATCCTCAAAAATACGGGAAAATCATGCTAGGGCTTTTTTTTGGGGGGAAAAGGGTAATACATTTTTACCTTGTTTCTCACTATGCAGGGAACATGACTTAATGATTTTTTTTTGGTTTGTGGATATATATATATGCCAAATAAAGATTGTGAGCAGACCTGCACCAAATTCTGAACAAGGCCAGTAAAACAAACTTTTCAATATATTGCACAGCAACCCCAGTAACATTGTTCCAGAAAGTGACACAAACACAAATCAATATCAATTTACAGTGAGCATGTATGTAAATAAACCTTTATCATGTTTGTTGGAAAGGTATCTGTTATTTCCCTTTCTTTCAGCAATGGGATCCAAACATTTGTTGTTAATACCAAATATTCTTTTAACATTTGGAAACACTGGAAAGGTGTCAGCTCTTCTTAGTAGCTGGACATGATTGTCATGGTTTATCCTGACTGCCCTATGAAAAGGATCTGTGGGTTTACAGAATGGATATTTTGCCATTCAGGTGTTCCCCTCTCCAGGTTTTAGTCTTAATCAACATCTCCCCCCTCCCACTGAAAATGTCCCTAAAATGCAAAAGAAGTCTGGCCAGCATCCACTAGACATCCAGGGATCAAACTGAATTATTAGTTCCCTACTAGCCTTTTGGTGGCATAAAGTAATATAGAGAATGTACACATTTTAAGTACAATTCTTAGATAACTCCTCCTGACTCTTGTTGATGTTGTGAACATGTATGCACATCTGGTGAGCATGTGAGAAAATACAGGTTTTTAATTTATTTTTTCCAAATATGTGAAAAACTGTATTAAAACTCCAACTCCTTTCTGCAGCCCATACCTTTAATTCTTCACAGTGGCCATTGTTCACATATTTAGTTAAAATATATTAATATTAAAAAATGTAGAACATTTTATTTAAAAGATAACTAATCTGTTGTGTGTTTCTACCATTTTTTAATCCTATACATTTTATTTAACATTTTGTCCTGATTTTGTTACATACATCATACAGAGATATTTTTATGTTTTGCATAAATTAGGAACAACAACTGAAAGCCAACAAACAAAATCTCATTCTAGTGATTTGTTATTTTTAAAGTAATGTTTTGTAGGTATCCAATCAGCAAAGTGATTTTTTTCACAAAAGATGTGATGCAGTCGGGATAGGTATATCTCTATAGGGTTTTTATTTGGGATATGTTTATTTCCCTAGTGGATGAACTTGATGTCTTTTTTCAGCCTAACTTACTATGTAACTATGTAGGTATAGTGAGAAGCTTTGACGTTTTTGCAACCATCAATTGCCTATATATCACATTTTTTCAAGAATGTACAATTAAAATGAATTCTGTGTAACGAAATAGAACAGGTGACTTTACAAAAAGGGATTTTATAAAGGCAAGGAAAGTGAATGTGCACATTAGGCAACAGCGTAATCTAGTCTTTGATGACAGTGTTTAGAGCAAGGCCTAGGAATACCAAGTAATAAAAGCCAGCTATTTAAAATTAAGAAAGGAATTTCCTACTTCAAGATGATCTTTAGTATTGACTTGTGAAATTGTTGAAAATAGACTGTGGAAACACTTCTGTTCTTCAAGGGCATTCAGAAAATATCACAAATTGCTTAGCATTTGTAGTTGCCTACAAATCCAGCACCAGCAAAACATTAACCAGAGATTTATCCTTATTAGTTATTATTATTATTTCCAAAAATTTTTATATGATAAACTGGATACAGATTTTGGACAGTGAACTAGCACTAGAAACATGGTATTTTCTGTGGAACCAGGTCCGCAAGAACTTTTTTTACACTATATATTTATAAGGAAAATGTGTCATCTTGAAAATATATTTTTGAAAAACGCAATACTGTATATCTATCTAGCTACTGACAAAGGATGTTGGAGATTCAAATCATACACAGGCTTCTTTTTGTCACATTCTTAGAGCATTACCTTGGCTTTCCTAATTTTGGTGCACATATACTAGTCTTCTCTCTAGGATTCTGAGCAGTCTATGCACCTTGGGCCTACTAACCCACATTTTGGATTGCAAATTTTTGGCATGTCTAAACTTTAATTAAATTCTCTATTCACATAAAAATGCTGTCTAACCACTATACATTGGAAGTGCAACCAGCTTCCAACTTTTGTTTGCTTGTAATAGATTCTTCAGGATATTTATACTAGCTTTTTCCTAGCTTTTATAATGCAAGTCCACAAATAAAATGGGGCACTGTTGGTCTTTTTCTTTTATTATCACTTTATTTCATCTACTTGCTTCTGTCCAATTTTTTATACCTCTCTTAAAGAGGAACTAAACACAATAGTACCCAATAACAACAAAAATACACTTACCTTCAATCCCGCAGGGCAGTCCAATCCATCTGGAGGTCTCTTCCATCAGGTCCCACGTCATCGCAACATCCATCTTCAGGCCAGCACTCTGGGCGGCGCCATCTTCTCCTCTTCTCCTGGGTTTTTGTTCCGACGTCACCCGACCCAGGCGCAAGATCGTGGATGACGTAGATGGGGAAAAAACTTGCTCATCTCACTGCGCATGCGTGAAAACAGCAATTTTTTTTCCTCTTCACAAAAGGAAGGAGCACCCAAAGAGCCTCCCAGGATGCGTGACGTAGGTATCCTGAGAGGCTCTGCACTTCCATTCATTCAGGGGCGGTGCTGCACTTTTTTTTTTTAAAAAAAGGGTGTTGCATTAAAAAAAAAAACAACAGAATTATTACTCTACATAAAAGGGTTGTCTACACTTTTATGTAAAGTGGAATTTCTGACTTTAGGTACGCTTTTAGGTTAATACCCTACTGTCCTCTTTTTACTGGTATTTTTTTTACAATATGGAGGACTACTTGATAAACAGCATCCTCACAGATATCAGGTTTATCTCTGTTGAACTCAACCACTTACAGAATATGTAGCATGTAGCATGATGACGTTCTGTAAATAACAGAATGAAAAATTCATGAATTTACACATTCATGATGAGTGATTTCAGAAAACGATCTCACTATTTATTTATTCTATACTTGATACTACTATGATGCTATTTTTAGTATTTGTCTCTGTATATCTGTACACCTTTCAACGAAAACTCAACCAATCAATCAAGAAAAAAAAAAAACAACCTGTGTGAGCAGTTGGTGAGGCCTGACTATCAAGAAGAAAGGCTTAAGAAAAGTGTTATACTTAGCTAACATTTATCAGACTGGCTACCTGACAAATGGAGTATATACATCTGAATAGGCATTGGCAAAAACAGAACTGAACCAGACTGCTAGTGGTTGAAACTGGATGACTTTAAATTACTTTATATCACTTGTGTATGGGTTAGACTGTCAGAATCTACGTATCTTTCTATATTTGGTTTAGTATATATATGTGTGTGTGTGTGTGTGTGTGTGTGTGTGTGTGTAGTATATACAGATATTGATGTGGGTTCTTCCAGTACAAAATCAATTAAAACCCAAGTATCACATGATTTTCTTATTACAAGTGATGATATATAATATATTTTAGAAAATTGGGATTAGTGGTTAGGTTCAATTTAATGAGAAAGGTATTGGGGTCACATTTGAAGACAGAAAAAGTATGAGAGTACAAAAAGAGAAGTCTTCTTCTCTGTGATCCCACAACTTGAAGAGGGTCTCACTGAGTTGTGTTTAAATGTAAGGTCTGCCTAAAGGATAACTGCACCTTTGCTACAATACTCTAGTATTATACTGTTCTCAGCCCTCAATCAGGACCCAAAAGGCTAGTATAATCAATGCATGGTTGCTAAATTTCTCATGTCTAACCAGGGAAATAGCTGTAAGAATGTTATTTTTGAATGTGCCTTTTAATCTATCATGACCCTCCTGGAAACTAAAAATGGTAGACTTCCAAGCCCTGACAATTGCCTACTTCGTGACTCTAAAGATATGGGAGATCAAGCTTGTTTAGGGACCCCTGTCAAAGGTCCGAGTCTTCTATCGGTCCTTGGGATCATAATAAAGAAAAGCAGAGTTTTTGTAATGATATACTCCAGTCTAGAAGCACTGAAACATAAAACATGTCCACCAGACATGTAACTAGCGCCAAGGGACTGATATCCTTGGAAGTAATGTGAGGATTAGGATAGAACCTAGTTAAAAAATTCTATTAGGGGTCAAATACCAATGGCAGAGAACCATGTATAAGTTCCCAAGAGGGGCAATAATATTAGAGCTACTTGCAATTATGGCCCAAATTTCCTTTCACTCAACCATCATGACAGAAGTTGCACCGTGGGCAGCACGGTGGCTCAGGGGTTAGCACTAGGTCCCAGGTTCGATCCCCAGCCAGGACATTATCTGCATGGAGTTTGCAGGTTCTCCCCGTGTCTGCGTGGGTTTCCTCCGGGTACTCCGGTTTCCTCCCACATCCCAAAAACATGCAGTTAGGTTAATTGGCTTCTCCCTAACAATTGACCTTAGACTACATTAATGACATATGACTATGGTAGGGACATTAGATTGTGAGCTCCTTTGAGGGACAGTTAGTGACATGACTATGTACAGTGCTGTGTAATATGATGGCGCTATTTAAATACTGAATAATAATAATAATAAGTCTTCTCCCAGCTCTGAGCTTAGAATGGCACTAGTGGGTAAGTTAGGGAAATAAGGGACATGTAAAGATAACTCCTATAAAAAAAGGACAGACTCTAAAGTAGTACTCCAAATTTGTGAGGAACAGTAGGAAGAGGATTTTCTGTGATTCATATATTTAGCTCAAGGAAGAATTTTGAGATGAGGGAGTAATGTTCAACTTGAGTCATTAGTCATGACCTGTAGCTATTGGCAGTACATGGAGTACTGCCAATAAAGTAAGCAGGCAAAAAATCAGAGAATCCCCAATCCAGCAGGATATCACCAGTCAATACCTCCTGCATGTTTAGTATGTATGTTATTCAATTTTATTCCCTTGGACCCTGGACCCTGGAGCACAAAGTATAGCATTTTGTTTTAGGAATGACTGAAGTTTAAGGTTAGTTTCAGGATAACAGCAATTTAGCATTACTTTTTGAGTCTGATACATAACTTTTCTGTGATAAATAGTTTTTTCCTGTGTGAAAATTTCTTGGCATCAGAATAAATGTTCACAAAACATTTGTGCCAATTTTATTGTGATCCCTTAAATATGGGCTACTAGGGTTTGAAAACAAACTTTCCCATCCTATTCGTCATACCAGATGTTAACAAAACTCAGCTTCCCTAAATTAACATAACGTGTAAGTCCAGATGGATCTGTAGTTTGTAAAGAATCATCATTTTTGTTTTGATATTCATGTAATGCAAAATAAAATAGGGAATATCAAAGCAATGAGCCTAATTTAAGGGCTTTTTTTAAGTACGGCGGTAAACAGAAACAAACATTCTTTATAAAAGAGCTGTGATTCTCTTGGTGGAAAATCTCCATCGACAAGCATGTCTGTTCTGCTCCTTCATGCATGCCAGCTACAGATTCCAAGGCTCCGTAACTTAAGCTTTATAAAGAATTCAGTGCATTATTTCAAATGCCTATTAATGGTTGTTGCGTAATCAAGAAACAGCAAGTTATATTTATGTGTTCAAGAAAAAAAACAAAAAAACTATAGACTCATTTGACACAGCTAACAAAGCAGCTAAGCAGGGTAGGAATCTCTCTATTCAAGACACTAGGTAGTCATTTTTAGGCAAACTGATGAAATGTGAAAATTGTAGTCAAAGGTCAAAAATAAAGGTACTGATCTTTGTATTAAAGCTTTATAAACTGAGCAGTTCTGTAGTAAATGTATACCTAAAGCTAAAAGTGGGAAAGGGTTAAAATACCTGTCATGGTTTTCACTGACATCTGTATCCTAATTGAGAGATTTTCTTCACCTGCAGACACAAAATGAAGTGGGAAAAAATTTCTCTGTAGTGAGATAATTCTCTTCTTAAACATTTGCCACCAGAACTAGCACTCTCATTGAAAGATGATCGATTTTGTGGAACCATCGGAAGATCAAGGGAATTATAACAGGAGGATTCAGAGGGGATTCAAAGGATTCCCTGAGAATCCTCCTGTTTGCGATCCCCGGGGCAGGGCCGCATTCATTGAGAAAATCCCCGGGCACTAGAGGTTATTTAACCTTTAGTGCCCCAACTCTCAATGGAGAAACTCCACTGAGAGTTCTTCTGCAGTTCCACTGCGATCCCTGGGCACTAGAGGTTAATTAACCTCTAGTGCCTCGGGATTGCAGTGGATTCTCAGAGCTGCAATCATTCTTGCAGTCTTAGGAATCCTGTTTGCTATCCCCAGCACTAGAGGTTAAATGGGGACAAGTATCCCTATTTAAAACCTCTGGTGTTCCCTGATTGGCTGAGGAAAGCTTTCCTTAGTCAATCAGAGAGCACTGGAGGTTTTGAATGGGGAGACTTGTAACCCATTTACCTCTAGCACCAGGGATTGCACACTGAGCTGATCAATGAATGCAGCCGGCACTGCATTCATTGATCAGCGCAGCCCGCGATTTTTTTTTTTACACCGGCCATTCTCGCTTACAATTTCGGTAAGCGAGAACGGCCGAAGTCTCCACGAGAAAGAGTTTTAAAAACTCGCTCTCTCATCCCTATTTACTTACATTCATCTCAAAATGCTGTATAAACCTTCCTCTCTCATGGACATTGGCAATACATAGACAGTATTAAAACCCAGTGGTTCTAAATTCAATGGTTCTAAATTCTATTCAAAATTAAAAAAATATATATCAATAACTTTAGATATACTATAATTTTTCATAAACAAGTAATAATCATGAATTTGCTAATTAGAGCCCAGGTTGCCTTTTAAAATAAAACTGGAGCAGAGGCAGTTTTAGCATGAAGTGGATCCTGAGGATCCTAGCAGCTTCCAGCCCAAAAACAACTGGATGTCAGAGGTAATATAGAGGCAGAGTGTTTTTGACTGGGTCACCATTACTGTACAATTTACGGTTCACATATAGTCACAATTATGCCTATGTTTTCCACATAATGTCACGGTCTGCTGTTTTGTTGTCCATATATTGTAATGATTGGTCATTATGTTATTATCCTCATATACTGCCATGACACATTTATTACACTGTTATTTATTTCTTATGATTTATTTTATTGACCATTCTGCAAATATCTGTATGTTTCACTGCAGTGGCCTGTGTGTGTCCTAATTGAACCCCAGCTGCAGTACACCAAGTTTTATATTTTTCCTTCTGATTAATATTATTTTTCAATATTATGATTTTTAGTTAAAATATTTTTGATGAATATTTGTGTTTGGAAAAAAATAATATGCTCCAGGTGTCAAAAGGGCTACGTACATCACTGAAGAAGACCAAATTGTTCCTCTCCTCTGCCAATTATGACCTGTAGTTTATCTGCACCCACGAAGGTGGTCGCCCTTAGAATGGGAAACTGAACAACTTAAGGGACCAACAGGGGAAATTTACACAAGAAAGTCTTCTTAGATAAGCTCAGTTCTAGTGTTCTGGTCTGATTGGTGATGAATGAAAGACTAACTAAAAGTTAGTGCTCATTAGAAAAAATAGTGTATGTCCCACAGGGCCTAGGCTATTCCAGACCACCAAGCTCACCACCCAGGCCATAGATTATGTCAGTACATCACTGATTGTGTCACTTTCTGTGGAGGTGTTTCTGGTGGTGTTCGCATACTTAATGTAACCTGGGTACAGGTGTTTCTCCTGGAGTCAGTATAGTTCTGATTGTACTTGTATTGTTTTTGTGTTTTCGGTGGGATCAGTGCTGCACACATATTGTCACATTTGTGCATTTGTTACTCAAATTTTGTCACAATTGGCTTATTTCTGCCCACTTGTTTTAATGATTTCCCATGTGCTATCTTCATATAGTAACAGCTGACTGATTGTTGCTTGTGTATTGTATATAATTGCCCATTTGGGTCCCATATGTCGTCGGGATAGCCATTTTTTTTCTTTGCCTATGCATTTTGAAATCACTGCTATTTAGAAGATTATAGTACTGCAATTCAGACCCCTGTAGGGCTGTCATTATCAAGGCATGCTGCTATGTTTCCCCATGGTGCACTATACACCATGCACTATGTGCGCCACTAATAAATATGGTAATTATTATGGTTATATATGAAACATAAAAGGAAATTTTCACTTTGACATACAGGGGAACATGGGGCAGTGTTGAAAATTTTGAAAATGAATCCACTCAGGTGTTAAGTATGCTAGATACACACATGTATACACTGCATTTCAGATGATGTGGATGACATTTACATTTACTATCAAAATGTTCACGCAAGTAAATGAACTGTCATTTGAATTTTTAGTTTTTTTTAAAAGTAGCTGTTATAAAAATTCTCTTTTCAACTTATTTTCACTTTAATGTCATACTAATATCTTACACAAATCTTGCATGAGTTGCAATCTAGCATCAAAAGAAGAATAAACCTGTCCTAAATATATATGTGCACTCTTTACCATTCCACTCCATCACATAAAAGTTCCCTTAATGTCATATCATTTTAAACCATGAACTATGTTTAAAAGATTTTGCAGTAAATATACATGGGAAAATGCCTTTTCTAACACTTTACTACTTTTGTTACCAATACAAAGGAAATAAAAGCAAACAGTATGTATGTCCTCCCTGTCCAGAAACAACCATGTACAGAGAGTTAGGATAGACTTTAAATACAATGTCAATGTCCAGAATCAAGACATGAAGAGGAAAAAACCTTCTGGAGCACAAAAGGATTTAGAGAGAAAACGGCCCAGGGACACAACTGGTTTAAAATACCACGAATCTTTTCAATAACATCCATTATATCCTAAAATGTTTCAAAGTGAGTTTCTTAGTCAGTTTATGAATAATGAAAAGCTCTTTAGTTCCAAAGTCCTTCTACATATTAGTGATTCAAGGTTGTAACTGTTATACTCTACTGCAGACAATTTATACCTAAGTTCATGTCATTGATTAAGAAAAGAACTGAAGCTATGCTGATATGATAGAACAATTCATTTTCATGAATATATTGTACATTAAACAAATAGGTCAGGATACACTTGAATAGTGATACATCAATGTTGCCAGAACATACGTAGTCTGCTTAAAAATAAGTCTCTTTGTGTCTTTAATTTCCCAATGTGGTGTTAGAAAAAATGTTTAAGACCAATTTTTAATTTTCTGTAATGTTTCTAGGATATTTGTAAATCTGTAGTTATTATTAACATATTATCTGGTAATTCTGATTAGGTAATGCCCTGTTATAGGATGACATTGCTCTGTCTATGTCACAAAATATGCTCCTGTGTTGTTAAGAAAACTCTTTTCCAAAGAAAACATTGGAATACATATATATTCATCCCGTGTCTGACTGGGCAGTATGGAATATGTGTGTAAATCACAAGACTGGCAGTAAAGGATTACAAATCCTTTGGCAGGAAGAGCAAAAATAGTGCAAGGAAGTATTTTTAAGTTCTGGAGTTTTGGTTTAATTCCTTTCACATGCTGTAACGTTCTTTGTTTATTGTTCATATAGCTAGTGAAAAAATACCAATAATGATTTATTCTGAATTAATACAACATTGGCTACGTAATGTTTGTCAAGTTGTCAATGATTTATATGAAGAAGTCATCAGGAAAAGTTGTGATCACTTATCTGTCCAATAGGTCCAAAACTGTGTAGGTGGCAGAAATCACTGCATGTTTATGGGTCACTGCTTGCCACATAATTTATTATATACTGTACAAATTTTCACAAACTCTAAAAATCTATAAACTTTTCATAGGTTTTAGTGCATCATTGGATCATTGTGACAGAAGTTGTAGAGTGGGTACTATATATTTGCATTTTTTATTATTATTACACAGCATTTATATAGCGCCATCATTATACGCAGCGCTGTACAAAGTCCATAGCCGTGTCACTACCTGTCCCTCAAAGGAGCTCACAATCTAATGTCCCTACCATAGTGGTATGTCATTAATGTAGTCTAAGGTCAATTTTTAGGGAGAAGCGAATTAACCTCACTGCATGTTTTTGGGATGTGGGAGGAAACTGGAGTACCCGGAGGAAACCCACGCAGACACGGGCAGAACCTACAAACTCCATGCAGATAATGTCCTGGCTGGGAATCAAACCTGGGACCTAGCACTGCAAAAGCTGAAGTGCTAACCCCTGAGCTCCTTTAAATTACAGGTTTAGCTCATGCGGAAAAAAAATGTACATGGTGTTATGGAACAAAACAATTTTACTGATTATTATTATCCTTAATATTATTATTAATATTATTATTAATAATAAAAAAACTGTAATTTTATAGCACCAACATATTACACAACGCGGTACATTAAATAGGGGTTACAAATGACAGACAGATACAGACAGTGACACAGGAGGAGGAGAGGATCCTGTCCATGAGGGCTTATACTCTAACAGATGGCCTCACAGTGACAAATGCATTCATTTGAAACCATCCATTCAATTCTGTTGATTTTTTTTTCATCAGCACCCCATTACACTAATATTTGCAGTTTAGGCAGTGATAAATATGTTGTCTCTTCAGATCTCCCTGCACCATTCTAAAAAGCAAAAATCTGTGGCTTGATAGAAGGTAAAATCTGCCAGCAGCAGGTTTTGCACGAACATGAGGAGTCTCAAATGCATTGGTGGTAAGACGAAGTTCCATTAGGAAAACTCAGTTCAAGAATAATATGGCGGTAATTATAACTTCACCCTAAATAAAAAGGAAAACAAATAAAATGTAAAAGTTTAAAAGCACTAATTGATATTTTGCATCCTGTTTATCTCAGTGGTAGGAACTGGTGGCACTACCACCATGGAGCACCTTTACCTCTGCCCTGTCATTGTTTGGAGTATTATTTCAACCTGACTTACTATGTAACTATATATGTGAATGATGTTTTTTTTTGTGGAGACAATGCATAAGTTTGCTGCATGGAAAATTCAGCTCTAAAAACAAATCAGCAAGCAAATGCTGCACTTTGTGCACCCTAAAAAGAACAAAATAACTAACAGAAAATTTACCATAAAAGCTGGAAAAAAGAAGTTTAGCAATCAATGACAAGTTGGCAAAAAACTATCAAGCACTGGCAAACATTGCAACACCAGTCCTAAATGTTCGAGACAAGCGGTTTTATGTAAATAAATATGGGCACTTGGGGTGACACTCAAAACAATGCAACCCACCACTGCAAACCAGAACTTGGAACAGTACAGCTTAGAATAATATCAGCTCTGAAATCCTCTAGCTATTAGTCCAACACCCACTGGCAATATGGTTACTGTGAGCCCCCACTGGTATAATAAGGGCTTGCTTTTCCAATATCTTTCAATAATAGCCATGTATGTCTGCCTTATGTTTTATAAAGACTGGATCTGCCAACATTACACATAAAATCACCTTCACGTGTGAATGTGAATCTGGTGGATTCCATGTGAATCTGGTGGATTCCATGTGAAACGATCATTGTCATGAATCCAATCCTGTTCCTCATCTATATAATATCAAAATCACACTTTACCTAGCATATATATTTTTGATTCCTTCTCAATTTCCCCCTAAATATTTTCTCAAACACTTAGCAAACAAATCTGTTTATTGACGTCAGTTTCATAACAACATATTCTCATAGTGTTATCAACACAGAGATTTACGTTTGCAGTCAATAGTCATTTAATTTCCTTGCTTTACATCTTAAAGAAATATAAAAAGCCAAAGATACCTATTGGAGTCTTTACAATATGATAAACTTCCTCCAATTCAGACTGTGATATCAACTGTTCTCATAGAGAGCATAATCATGGTGACCTTATTCAAACGGAAACGAGCAAAGCAGTTTCCATGACAACAGAGAGCATTTTCCCATTTAGGTATTTACCATAAAAGGTATTTGAAGTCACGTTCAAACATAAAGTGATAACTGTATAGAAGAAACTAAAGAATTTAAGTGTATGCATTGAATTAGATAAATAGTCCTGCATGTGTAGGCTATTCCTTTGAGTGGAGTTTTCCATTTTTATTGAACAGTGGGCTCCTGCCTGTCTGTTTAATATCACAGAAATATTCTTATGAATAGTTTCCTTCTATCTTTAGGTATCTTGATGCAGCGGCACCACCATGAGCTACACTGAATTGAAATTAAAGCAAAATATGTGAGTGAAGCTTCTAAAATTCAACAATTCAGAGATTTTCACCATAGGCTTTTCAGTGTCACATCTTTTTTTAGCAAAGAATCAAAAAAAAATGCTTGCCACTGAGTTTTTATTTGTCTTATATAGAGAGAGCAGAGCTAATACTCTTCTGAGGTGTGATTAGGTGGAATAAGGTAGACCCTCGGAGGGGAAATCAGAAAGACGTGGGGCATACATCTTATATTAAGTGAAGTGAAGATATTGAGAAATATAATTTGAAAATTTCATCTTAGTATGACAGTCCCAAATGAATGACACACTGAACCGGCATAAATCTATACATGTCATGTTTATGTCACTGTCTACCTCTGTGCTCCTCTTTTTCTGTCCCAATGTGAAGAGTTATAATCTACACCAAAAAAGAAAATCAAATTGATCTGCTATAGTTTACAAGATAGATACAGAGAGAGGTCTGGGTTCTAGTTTACTATAAAAAAAAGTTTGAAATCCAAAGATGCAATTTGCTATTAGGATAGACACTTTCATTACCAGATTGTTGTTTTAAAGTGAAATTATGGGCCTGATTTATTAAACCTCCCCAAGGCTGGAGAGGATACACTTTCATCAGTGAATCTGGGTGATTCTGCAAACCTGGAATGGATATGGTCCATTATTCAAAACATTTCCTAGCAAATAGCAAATGACTTTGAAGAAATCCATTCCAGGTTTGTTGGATCACCCAGCTTCACTGATAAAAGTGTATCCTATCTAGCCTTGTAGAATTTTATTAAATCATGCCCTATACATGGAATTAAGGAGTCTTTAGGCTTTAAAGAGTAAAACAGAAAGTTCAGCTATTGCCATGGATCTTCGGACATAACAAAAAGTGCAAAGCATGAACACATGTGTTAAAGTAAGCCTGATAGTCATGTATACCCTAAGAAATTCATTTTCTAACTGGTATATAGTGTATTCATTTTTCTGTATTATGAAATTAGAGATTTGGTGAATCTTCTTGTTTTCTGTAAAATGCTCATTTTTTTCTATAAATCTGATTTTTTTTTACCAGTGTGCTCATTTTCTATTTCAATTCTATTGTGTCCGCAGCTTTTATATAATTATTCTCCTAGAATCATCAATCTTTAAAAATAAATTTATGATTTTTTACTCATAGATCACATTCATCATTTTGTGAATGCTTGGAAACAAAATATCTATTAAAAAAGTAAAATTAAGCGTTGGAAAGCTGAATCACTTTGAAATATATATATATAATCAGAGCCCTCTGATTTTATGTAGGACAGGCTCACTTTACCTTTGGATCAATTCTTACCATGGCTCAATGCTACTCATGTTGAAGGACCATCAACATAAGTTAGTAAAGCTTAACATGAAGCAGATAATGTAAACGGCATCATACCTTCTTTACAAGATTCGAACTATTTAATTTTGTATAGTAGTCATGGCAACACAAGAACTGGAGTTGTGTGACAGTTCCATTTAACAATGAAGTCACATTGTTACATTAAATAGGAGTAATAGCTCCGCTACAGGATATAACACTTCCTGACAGGTCACATCTTCATTAAAATAGTAATATATTTAGGTTTAAACTTCAACAGTATATACCAGATATTCTGAACTGATTGGAGAAAGCAGGTTAATAGGAAGAGAAAACTTGAGCTTCTCTGGTAAGTAATATTGAGGTGTAATGTCACCAACTATCTTTTTTAAGTATTTAATCCCCCAATGCTAGTTTATTGGAACTGGTTATAATTGTTCTTCAGTTTGCAACAGCCAAAACGATAAAAGACCAATGTGGTTGCTATTCAATGTCCTACACTTCCATATTAAACATGACAAGAGATACATACCAATATTACCAAAAGAGAAGTTGGGCCTGTCATAAATATTGATTGCACAGGCCCACTAAGACCATATCCCCAAAAACTGAACAACATACAATTGACTGGTTCTTTATTTGTACTTAAATAAAACGGCCAAATTCATGTCCAAAAAGTTATAAAAATTTTTTACCATGTTCCATGTATTCCATGTTCATGTACCATGAAATCCATCAAAACATGAAGTAATCCTAAATACTTTTGTATATATTTAGAGTTTGGGCTTTTATTTTTATGTTGGAACTAGTACTGGTTGGATAGTTCAGATCGACCTTGATTCTGCTTGAGATCCGAGGCATTACAACCTTGAATTGGAATCATTTATTTGAGCAATCCGAATTCCAATATGACCATACCATATGTGTCCATGACACCTGTTGTAGGCCACCAGTGGATTATAGCTGTCATTGACTGGTGGCCGGATTGGCTGAGCTGTAGTATACCTGTCACTGAAAGCAGTAATCTTCTGGTGATCAGTTTGGCCGAGCCTCACTATATATGTCATTGATAGGTATAGTACGGCTATTTAAAAATGAAAGAATTCCAAGTTAAAATGTTTGTGTACCAAACACCTTTACAAGTGTATTTTAATGTAAACACAGCTTGAGGCAGGTCACAAATATGCCAAAACTAAGTCAAATCCACCTGTCAATGTATTCCACATGACAAATCATGGGTAGCATCTTAAACTGATGTTAGAAGCATGTTGCAATTACAGCCTAAAGTCTATTGACACATGCATTTTGTGTGCTCTTGCCAGCCTTACAGGTTCTAGAGATGTCCTGGCAAGTTAAGTGGTTTCCATAATTTGCACTACTTATATACCTCAGTCTACTAAATCCCTTTAGAGGCAAAGCCTAATGTGAGGCAATGACTAATGTGTCTGGTTCAATTTTTTCTTTAAAAATTCTTCAGAATGGTATCTGCATTCCAGCATGTACTCTACCTGTAAACAATTCATAGAGTTCTAAGAATATATTGTTTAGTTTTAACAACTTATTTGTAAAGCTAAAATGTATTAAACTAATAAAACATCCATTTAAAAGTTTAAATGTATACTAAACTGAAGAAACACTTGATACTAAAAATAAAATAATAACATTTTAAACATACACAGTAACAGTATGGAACTTCTGGGTATAAATGTTCTCACTGAGGATGTCATATTCCATTTCATCCTAGATGGGTTTCAAATCATTTTGAGGCTAGTTTTAGTGTAGGCTCAGTAAAGATGTTTCTACAAGTTCAAGGTAAAAACTCCAAAACCTACATTCACATTCATGAAAAATGGTTCTCATAATGAAGAAATAGATAAAAAAAGAAAAAAATGCAATAGAGAAAAAAAGTTTACTTAGTACAGTCTTTAAAAAGAACATTCCTATGGAACCTGTGATGTACTGCCCACATTCTGGTTCCTGTAAATATTGGAAATTCAGATTGGAGTAAACTGAGTGAACTCATCATAGAGCAGTTTTTTTTTTTTTATTTTCAGATAAGCTCTAATAGCTCACGGAGCTGTTGCACTTGTTTCCTGAAATTGCTCTGTAAATGACACAGCTGTCTCAGGACATTACAAACCTATTACTGTATTACAATCAATTTGAGTCTTCTAAAATTGTTTTACTTGGCGATAGCCAAATCAACAAAGTTCTGCCAAAACAAGGAAGATATAACTGACCAATTCCTCTACGAAGTTGACTGCACAAGTAGTTTGTAGTAAATTCAATTAATGTCTTGCTGGTTACAGAGCCAGAAAGGAATAGTTCTGTATAAAATAATCAGAACCAATAACAGGACACTGAGCAAAGGCATTAAAATAATTTTCTACAAACTAACCAAGGAGACATCAATTCTGCATAGGTATGTATCATAACCAGACACACAATAATTTAATTACATATAAAGAAAGGGCTATCGTTTTCAGTTGGCTGGTCTAAATGTCCTATTGCCTGGCCATGGTATCCAGCTCTTTCAAGTGTTTTACAAAGACATGTCAAATAAGCAGCAAGCTTGTTTGAATCAGCACCATCAGAAAACTTTCCAAAGGGCAACTGAATAAGATGCCAAAATACATTGGCTGGCTCCTCCTAAAATAAAGAAGCAGAAGCAAAGTCTTGTGGCCTCCATAACCCGTAGAAGAATAAGCAGATGTAAAATGTGATAAAGTTCAAAGTTAAATATCAGATATTATATATACATTATATGTATATATATATATATATATATATATATATATATATTATAAAAATTGTTTTACATGTTTTTTTTACCAGGGACAATGGTAAAGGTTGATGGGTTACCTAGCTATCTATCTTCCTCAATGGAATACATTGTACAGTGCCCAAAATGTATACTTTGTGTACAGTTGTTACTTATTTAGTATCTGCCTATTATAAATAACTTATAAATAACGCATAACCATACATATAGGATTTTTCATATCAGACCACTTATCTATACACCTGCAGAACAATACAAATCCTTATCTCGAGACCAGGTGGCTAAGCTTTACAAGCATTCCAATTAAAATTGTTACTTTCTTGTGCTTAATCCCTGTCCTTGAACATAAACAGTAAAGACTTCAAAAGGATAAACAATTAAAAAGAGACCCATTTAAACTGTTACTCCCATTAATATGCACATTAGGCACATTTTGTCAGAGCAGCCGTTTAAAATGTAAAGCCAAAACTGTGGGATTCAGAACTAAGTTCACACTTAAAAAAACTTTAAAGCATACATAAAAAACAAGATTTTTTTAAGATTTGGATAAGGTGGTGAGTGGTGGTGGTCAGACGTTACAATTGGAGTTCATACTGACTTGAATTGGGGCTATGTTGACCTCAGAATTTGAGCAGCCTGAGTTCCAATCTAACATTAGAGGGGGTGATGAGAAGTTCCTAGCTTTGCCCCCTTCCAGATGAAATAGTTTTTGTTTCTCCAGGGAAAGTCAGCAAAGGACATTCACACTAAAATGTCACAAACACTGGGGGAGAAGTGTCCTTCCTACAGCACTGTCAAAACCTGGATATCTTGTTTCAAGACTGGACATTTCACCATTGAAGATGAGCCCCGCAGTGGGTGCCCCCCAACCTCCATTTGACCCAACAACCTGCGATCCTGTCTATGAGCTGAATATTGAGGACCGGCAAATAGCCACAAAAAAGATACCTCAGATATTTGACATCTCACGGGAGCGTGTTGGGTTTGTTGACACCACTATCCTAGACATGTGCAAGCTTTCAGCGAAATGGGTGCCGAAATTTTTGAATAGTGATCAGAAGAAGGAACAAGTTGAAGCATCCAAAGCTGTTCTGGCCCATTTTGAAGCTGCACAGAACTTTTTGGCTAGGTTAGTGTCTGAGGATGAAACCTGGCTCCACATCTATGATCCTGAAACCAAGAAACAGTCAAAGGAATGGGTGGGTCCCCGCGGCCAAAGAAGATCCGAACCCAGAAATCAGCTAAAAAAGTCATGGTGTCTGTTTTCTGGGACAAAGACGGTATTCTGTTGGTGGACTACCTACCTCAGGGCTCTATTATCACCGGACAGTATTATCATAACCTCCTGGATCAGCTGAGCCATTTGAGATGAAACGTTGTGGTAAATTGACCAAATGGATCCTTTTTAGCAGGACAATGCACCTGTGCACACGTCCAATGTTGTGGCTGCCAAATTGAACACCATGAGTTTCCAATTGGTCCACCATCCTCCCTACTCACCTGACCTGGCCCCTTCAGACTGTTATCTGTTCCTGAATTTGAAGAAACACCTGAAGGGGCAACGTTTTGAGGACATTTCTGACGTCAAAGATGCTGGTTTGCAGCCCAATCAAAGGACTTTTATTTGAGCGGTCTAGAAAAGCTGCAACTATGCTGTACCAAGTGCATCAGTCTCAGGGGGGAAAAAGATGAATAAATGTGTTATTTCATAACTCTGGCTCTCTTCTTTCTGGGAAAAGCCAGGAACTTCTCAGCACCTCGTATACCTGTCAATGTCAGGTATAGTAGGGCTTAGCCAATGCAGCCACAGGACAATGACCACTGTCAGAAGAATAGACAACCCTATCTGTAGTCCAGTTAATAATCCTACAAAAGACTATCATAGATTGCTAGTATGGACAAAAACACTAGCAGAATGCTTTAACAGGGAACATATTTCAAAGAAAGAACAGGAATGTAAAAAAAACATCTAATGTTTATGTAAATCAAAGCATAGTTGGTTAACTATGTTTTTGACGCCATAAGGGGTTAAATTGTTACATTTCTCACTTGTGACATGTTCTCATAGAATATTCTGACTTCTACAGATCACCCAGCAATGCTTAGGACAAATGAAACTATGTTCAGGGGTTTTGCAATTAAAAATGTGTTTTCCTGATAACTTTAAAAATAAATAAATCATTTTATTGACCAGGGGGCGTTTCCATATGTCTCCCAAATCTTCCTTCCCCCAAGGCACGTATGGTAACAATATCATGTTTGGAAAAAAAACAGATTTTTGGACTATGTAGTACGATGCAAGATACTGTAGTATGTAAGTGCAGTGGTTAGTAATGTTGCTAGTCAGCTGGAGAACATATGCCCCAAATGTGGTGTTAGTGTAAGGTAGTGGACTTATAGACCCCCCCACCACCACCTCCTTTCTAAAATAGCTAGCCCCTCTATGCCTTCCCCCACCAAAGACTTCCAGTCTGTCTGGATGTACAGTGTGGGTGAACAGCATTTGGGCCATTTATCTTTCACAAGCTCTTTTCATGTTTCCTCTTCTCAGAGACATACCTAGGGTTCTTTGTGCCCTTGGCATTGACCTGTATCGGCCCCCTCCATGAGGAAAAACTGCAGCTTGGCATTAGTATTTGAGTATTGGGAATGTGCTGTCTATACTACCACATCATAGTCATGATGTTCACCATGTATTTTTATTTGACATCAGGTATCCGATTTATTAAACTTCATACATATTTTCTTATGAATGAGATAGGAGCAGTTGATGTGGGAAAAGGGTGAGGAGCTTTCAGTGGATAGGCTGTCACAAATATTCTCTTGTATTTAAAGCTAGGGCGTCTAACAGACAATTGAAGGCAATTCTGTCATCTTCAGCAACCTTACATGTACAGGTTGTTTATTTCTGTCACAAGGCTAATTCCCTATATCACACCAGAAAGATCAGAGCTAGGATGAATACACACATCATACCCCTGAGAACCACATTCCACGATGTGCAAAGCTGTCCATATAAACAAATTTTAGATGATATAGTTTTTTCCTGAAAATTGTTTACTTGCATTTTGGCACTAAACGCATTTTTTTCTATTGGTTCATTTAATGCTAGGAAGTGTAACCAATACCAAGATGCGCTAATGGGGTGAAAATTATACTTTTATCTTTGTTTCTCACTCATTAACTATATCATTAAGTTTCGTTTCCTTTATCAGAATCCACGGAAAAGTTAGAGGATCTGTAAGCTTTTTACCCTTCCTAAATGTATACCAAAAACATATTTTTACTGGAGTTCCACTTTAACAGTACTCTTCTTACCTTTTCTTAAAAAAAAACAACCCATTTGGTTACCTGTCTGGTTACTGGTGGAAAAGTTTCCTTTCTCCATATTTTGAAAAATAGTTCATATATAATTCTTTAAATATAATCTAAATATTTATTAGTACAGCAGAAAATTATATATATATTATGTTTTTATCCCTTTTTATGTTGAAGTACTCATGTATATATGAATCCTCCGCTCACAGGTACCTGGTGTTAAAATTATTTCCCAAAATGTTTGACTATTCTACCGGATTGATATTTAGCCCTGCAGATCTTGCAGTTACTTCTTAATTCATTTTACGCTGTTTTTATTGCATTTGTAAACTGAGATGCATAAAGCAATTCGCAGTCATACGAGAGGCTCTGGGGTTATATGACTCATCGGTGCAGCAATTACCTTCTAAACAATAGGGTCAAATGGCCTGAACCTGACAAAATTAGCAAAGGATGGAGGGTCCAGCCGCTTTTTGCCAGAAAACTATTTAAAGCGAAATCAGCAGGAGCTAGACAGCAGGTAATTTTAGAAGGCAATAACACGGCAGAAGTGAGTAGAGAAGGAAAGAGAAATCTTACTAATTCTTTGTGAAGGGGACCTTTTCATTAAATGACGGTGGTATAGCTACAGTAATAGATGGGCACAGCGGAAAGCATTTCTCCCCCTTCAAATGTCAGTGTGTAAAAGTGGCTAACTGACTGCGTCTGTAATTACAGTGACGTTACAAACTCTGGCAGCCTTTTGAAAAAGCCAGCTAACATCTGCCATTTATTTGACCTAAATTATATTCTTGAAATTAAGTTGAAATGTATCTTTGGGCCCACATGTAAGGTTTGAATGCATGGCGCACATATACCGTTACATGCTTTTCAGTAAAAAAAATGGTAAATCAGTCCCGTGAATTGAATAACCTCTGACCTGTGTCAAGAATGCGGATATAAGGTACGCTTGACAATATCAAGCCAAAATTTTCATATATTTGCAGCATGAAAGTAACATGATCCACATACACTTTCCACTGATGTTTTATTAAAAAGAAAGAAAAAAGGTACCAACACACGTACTAAAGGCAGCCTATCATTTTTTCTCAAAATTAGTGACATCATTGGGAAATGAAGCATGTCGTTTTTAAATACTTCTACTAACAAAATTAAAGGCAGATGTTACGTGAGAAAGAAAATTCAAAGGGCAAACATACCATGGCTTCTATGCAAATTAGGTTTAATAAAGGCATGGTATATATAAGTGCATTTCTAAATGTAGAAATATGTGCACTTTACTGCAATGCCTGTTGAATTGGATGGATGATTTTATTTTTTTACTTGTCAGCCAAGATACAATTGGTGCAAATCTGTGAGGTTCCTCTATTACTCTTGAAAAACTAAATACTGTGGTCCTTATACATCAAATGCTGGTAACTATGCAATATTTCAACTATATGGATGGAACTTATGGAAAACTGGCACCCAATAATGATGAACAATAGTTATATTATATTATAGTTTATCATTTGTTAAAAGCAAACATAGGCAATACTACTAAATAAGCTATCCAGCTGTTTTTATTTAGTTATTTTTTACTGTAAACAAGCAATTTCTGACACCATACTTACGATATTGTCCTGACGCAGAAGGCCTACAAACTGGTATCACCATAGAGAAAGGACCCCAAACATGCTGGCCCAGTATGTTAACTTAAGCCTTTTCCCACCAGGTATTCCCTTATAAATTGATGTAGATAATTGTGGGAGACTATCAGAAACTTGGCAGATTACCATTGCTATCTCATATGTGAGCTGGTAAAAAGCTAACAATAGTTAGTGTTTTTCACCTGGACTGTTGATGATGATTTTTCATCTTATTGAAGCAACTTCTGCAGTTCAAAGGAATGTCAGAAAGATACCCAGCATTTGAAGACACCACAGTAACTCAATGACAGTGGTCCAATCACCATGAAATGGGTACTGGTGGAAGTCTTGAAAGGGTGCTAATTCTTCAATTTACATGGCCAAAGGTGAAATACTCCCTAAGGTTTATCTCTTAAATAATGCTGACACTTTCCTCATTACAACACTGGGAGCAGACCAGATGTTTATAAATTGTAAAGGGAAAATACATCCAGATTTCAGGCGGGTTAAGCTAATGTTCTTTGAAGTTCGCTAACCTATTTTAAGGTAACCCATTTAGCTGGGAGCCTGTTGCCAATGTACTAATAAGAAACATTCCCATTGACTAGCAGGTAACAGTCATAGCAACCACCAGTCATCTGGAATGCTTCTCTCACTTCACCTTAGTAATAGGTTCCCCTATTTAATGTACAGCGCTGCACAATATGTTAGCGCTATAAAAATCTTGTTTAATTTTTATTAATAATAATAATAATAATAATAATAATAATATAAGCCTGCTTTAATGTTCACTTAATAGGTTCACTCAGCTAGGAATGAGTTCAACCAACTGGCAAGGATATGGTTGTTTTCATCATCCATGGCTCCTAGTTCCCCTAATCCCATGAGCTTGTTGACCTGAGCAACCCATCAAGAAAAAGGGGGGTAGCAGGATTGTTTCCAGTACAGTGGGATGAGCTGCCTAACAGCTGAGAACAGGTAACCATATAGCATTATTTTCTGAGCTGCTGAGAACCTGGGAGTAGCAAGAGTAGATCTGTCTTGTGCTTAAATGTTGATCATATAATTCAGAGCATACAGAGAATATCTCTTTCCAATAGATCTGAATAACCCGACAGGGCCACCACATGTGCAGGTATGTTTCTCTTTCCTTCCCACAGCACCAACATGTGTCGGATTGGTCAGGAAACATATGGTTCCCCGATACCACCTGGTGAGAATTTTGTAGTTCTTTTCCTGCAGGTAACAACTGACAGAAGTCTTATGTGTGAGTGTAAAGACCTTCTGTCAGTCAATGTTGGAGATGGCTTGACCTAAGTCTCTATGCCATTCTCGGACATATCTAGGTGAGGAATGGCACTAATAACAATCGATGTACAGTGCAGACCATGTGGCGTGGGGGATCTGAGGATACACACAGTTTTTCAAACTCTGTCAGGGGTCTTTGCAGTTAAGAAGAAGCATGCAAAAGCTTACAATAATTAGTTGGTGCCTGAGCAACCAATGAAATACGAGAAGAGGCAGGAGGGAGCCCCCGGCAGGGTCAATAAAGCGTCTGTCTTGAAGCCAGAACTCACTACTATATTCACCAAGGGTGGAGACCGAGATTCTCATTGGGAATGCAGGGTTGTCCAACGGAGGCGTAAGTAGGCCTAGTATGTAGTAAGGTGAAAACGATCTGCTACAGTTGACCATGTTTTTAAGTTAGCCCTGGGGTGGGGGGACATGTCCATCTCTCCGGGCAGCGCCAGCTTCCGAACCCAAGAGAGGGCCCACAAATCTAGTGCAGATAAAGTTTGCTATGCTAAGGTTGACAGTTTGTCTACAGGCATCTCACGTCATTCTACTATATATGCCAACATCACCACCTTGTAGTATGGTTAAAAATTTGGAAGACCCATGACTCCATCCTGTTTGGGGGAGCATAAAAGGGAGAATTTAAGTCTCGGGCGACCTTCACCCCAAACAAATTTCATAAGAAGAGACTGCTGGTTTCGGAAGAACCTCTTAGGCAAAGCTATGGGGATATGGGGATAGTTTGAAAGATATATAAGAATTTGGGAAGAGTGTCCATCTTCAAAACTGACATTCTACCAAAGCATGGGATCCCTCTAGACTTTTCTTTTCAATTTTCAGGATTTCTAGATAGTCATTTAAGTAGTGGGGCATAGTTAAGAAAGTAGAGTAAGTTAAGATCTGCTGAGATCGCAGTGCTATGTATGTGATGAAGGTATTATTCCATTTAAATGTGGTGAGAGGGTCACATTTAAGGGTCATCCACGTTTGTTAAAGTTGAAGTTAAAACTTCCCTTTGCTCTAGTAGATTCTCAACACAATAAATATTTTCTAGGAAAAGAATCCTATTAACTACCTAAAGTGGTTCCACTGGAAGTATGCCAAATTCAGCTTAGATTCTTTAATAAAGGAGATCAGGAGATACATTTCTTTTTGCTAACTAAAAAGGAGAAAGTCTTCATGTGACAGATGAACTAGTTGTCAGAAAGTTAATGTTTTTTTTCACTTGCACCTCTGTACTTGTACTTTCCCTCTGAATACCAAACCATGCACAATGGATGCCATCAGCACTAATGTACTGTGAAATAGAAGTAAATGTGTTTTTTACTTAGGCGACATTGCTTTGGGACATAGACAGGTAGGATAATTGTATGGGCAATTAGTACTCGGTAGACAGCTTTTTATTGTATGTTATGTCAAACAGTAATTCAGCTTTGAAGCTGAAGTTTAATCTGGTGAAATTTCCCTTCCCTGCTTCCTGTTTTTTCTTATCATCAAAATGATAACAAATTACTAAACAAAAGTTTCTAAAGAAAGATCTCCATTGATTTTACAAAAAAATGTTCTGTAGAGAAAAAGCAACAATTGTCCAAAGCAACAATAATCATATTTTATCCGCATATGGTATCCCTATTATTGAATATCCCCATCCCAGGTATCTCTTATGAAGCCAAATTTAATTTTCAAACTGAAAATTTAAAAATATTAAATGTTAGCTCTGCTCCTATATCAATTAAGATCGTCTGACCATATCTATGCCTAAGGGAATATTGTGACCTATGTTTGTTTTTTTGTGAATTTGACACCACTAAACTGCCTTTGGTCATTGTAATATAATTGTTGCTTTTTAAATTGTCTAACTGGTGCTCAGTGATGTTTTGTTGAGTTCTAAAGTTGAACGCCTTCATATAGCTAAAATCACATATGAAATACATGTGCAAACAATTTTACTATTTAAAGGATGCCCACTTCAATCCAATCTCACAATATTCTGCCAGAAATTATAGCCAGGTTGCTGATCTTACTTTTACCCAATTCTAGCAATGTGACTTGGTCACTGACTCCACCAGTCTTAAAAAATGTGCATCACCACTCTGATGAAGTAATGGCCCTGATTTATTAAAGCTCTCCAAGGCTTGAGAAAATACACTTTCATCAGTCAATCTGGGTGATCCAGCAAACCTGGACACCATTACCATCTTAACAGGGCTCTATTGACACATCTAGGACAGCAATGTATGACTACTCCTTGGCTTATTGGGTCTTCTAATGAACACTGGACCTTACTTCTGTAAATTGTTTAATACATTTGGGTTTATCATCCTATCTAAGCCCTATAGTGTCCTGTATTTGCTTCTGCTGCTGGCATCAGTTCTCTGGGCAGTGTGTGATTCAGCCTTAGATTCAGCCACATTTCCTACTTTTGTAGGTTAATCTATACCTGATCTCTGTAGTTTATTCCTGAAGAAGCAGCCAGTGGGCTGCAAAATGTGTCAAATGAATGAATTCCCCCTCCACTGTTAAACGTAGCTTTTAGAAGCCTCTTGAGGGGTAATATGTTACCATCACCTGTTATAACACTGAGATCAACCTACTATATGTAATATGATGCCTCGTGATTTTATTATTGCATAATGTATTGTTATATTTATATATGAAATAAAATGTTTTGATGTTGTGATTTTAACTGTACAGGCCTTTTAAATTCCAGCTTTTCTTGAACTTCCTTGTTATATTAAAATTATTTCTTGTATGGTATTTCTGTGATGTGGCTTGTACTCCCTCTCATTTCTGAGTGGATGATAGACATTAAGGGGTTTTTCTTCTAATTGAAGCAGTGCATATTTACCTCCCCAGTGGGATGACTGGCTATTTAGAATGTTCTGCTCCAAACAGTTCAGTAAACCCCCTAAAATATAAGAACTGAACAAGCCTGACTTGATTTAGAAGAACTTGAAGAGATTCAGCCATTCCAATGGGGTTGAATACTGCACTTGCATTGATTTCCCCACCGCTTCCAGCCTGCCCTGCAGAAGATTACCAGGTGCTAATTTGGCTACATATATCTTCTTACACTAGATATTCGCCTAAATTAGATTTGCCTAAATTAATACACAGTCGGCTCACAGTAGAGGTCCAATAATTCTTATGGGAAGAAAATGTGTAGGTGGTTAAAAAATTGGGAAGAAAAAGCCATAACAACCCCTCCGATGAATTTCAAGCTAGCAAATCTGAAAAGATGGCTAGAACAACAGACAAACCATTTGTAGCAATTTTACTTAACTTTGAATTGTATCTTCAAGACTGAAAAAATAAGGTTCTGTTTTTTGATCGGGAACTAAAGCTTATTTTGGGTTGCTTATCTATGCTTTATTATCCTGCTGTCATAAAAGTGTTAACTCATTTTAATAGGTGTAATGTATTATGTAAGAATTTTACAAAATCTCAATTTAGGTTGCAAAATGCATCTCTTCTAGACATAGCATACATTTGCCTTACCTACAGAAATGCTGAAACGTGTGTAATATTACAAGTATACCAGGTAGGATACAGTAGAGGCAGAGATTGTTAATTAATGCAGCAAATTAATCAACTTTCCATTTCCTCCTGATAACTCATCTGTCTAGAACTAGTAAAGAGACTGAGATTCTCTGAAGTTTTATCAACTGATACCAGCAGGATGATATTCAAGGCCGTTGACTGGTAGGTCATAAAACAAAAAGATAAAAGTGCTCCAGGGAAGCTATACTTTGTGATATTCTTATGTTCATTGTGATTTTAGTTTTTTAGTGACACTCAAACATATACAAGTTATG
Source organism: Pyxicephalus adspersus (assembly GCF_032062135.1). Lineage (NCBI taxonomy): Eukaryota > Metazoa > Chordata > Amphibia > Anura > Pyxicephalidae > Pyxicephalus > Pyxicephalus adspersus. The sequence goes on along the minus strand of NC_092861.1, from coordinate 35,342,837 downwards.
ACCTACAGCCAAAACACTCTTTGCTCTTCTTCCTATAAACCAAGTTGAACAGAAGCTCAGCAAGAGCCATTACCAATCTGATTTATCTGTATATTCCTCCATTAATCATCTCCTGGTGACAAAATGATAATTACTTCCATTCTGCTACATTAACTATTTTAATGCTATAAAAGCCTGCACCACATTGCTTTGCAAACATCCAGGATCCCTCAAGCAATAAATGGCTCATAAGGTTTACAAATGATGTTCTATCATCACTTTGAACCTTTCTCAGCAACTTGTGGCACTGTTGTCTGATGCAGAAATATGCATAGTTTAGCTCAAATTGTAGGTTTCAGTGCACGTGCCATAGATTTGACAGCCAGTCTTTTTATTTGTAGTGCTGCTTGAGTAAAAGTATGAATTTGTAAGAATTTTAAAAATGCTTGAAAAGAAAATTGACTATGTGAGTCATAATAATATGTAGATACTGACTTATACAAAAATGCACATTTCAATATACATTGTTATATGTTATACAATATGTATATACAATAAAGTATATTTTTGGAATGTGCCATTACTAGTGATATACTTTCTGAAATGGAAACCTATACAATGTATACAGTATGTCATGTTTGCTTAGGAAGGCTGTAGTAGGTCTTTGTCCCATTCAATTTAAAACAAAGTAACACCAACTCCAGTGTTTCTCAACCTGGTTTTCCCTAAAGGTTGCTAGGGGTTCCTTGAGCAATTAAAAATTTGTGCCTCCAAGGTCAGTTTCATTGGCAGCAATGATCATTTTAGCTTTCTGTAGGGTGACATTCTTCCCAATGGCCAGCAATGTAAGAGAAATTCTTTCTAGGGACCACCACACCAATGTACTGTGAGCTTTGGATATTGTAACTATAGTAGGGGTTCCCGAAGACACTAAAGTTTTTTTTCAAGGGTTCTGCCATTTGCTCATAGTAACACCTAGTCAGCAAACATTTAAATATATTCTTGAAGACTTTTTTGGCTAATGAAATAGACAATAAGAACAATAGCAAGAGTCAGTGAAAGCATTCTCACTGGTTGGTGATTGTTAGGGGTGATACAAACCAACCAATAGGAATGCTCCTAATAGGTAAATAGGAATCTTCTATGAGTTGAATAGTTAATGTATAGATCAGCCAGCATTCCCATTGATTGGAATTTAATTGCTGTTTATTTGATGAAATTCCCAAAGTCTGATGCACTAAATAACTTAGATACACAATTACAGGCTCAATTTGAATTTGCATTAATATTAATCCTCCCTTGCAGGTGACACTGTATATGAATGAATATGTTCAGAAACAACTCCATCTCTTTACAACATTTAAACAATATATATATATATATATATATATATATATATATATATACATACAACATTCTATTTAAATGAACAGCAGAGAACAAATAATACAAATAGATTTTTTTCTCAAAACTGCCTTAAATAATAATGCATCTGCTATTAAAATGTCATTATGTACCACAGATTATCATGAAATACTTAAATAATAGTACTTATTTTCTGTAAAACAGCCCCCTAAATGACATCCAGCTCCATGCAATGGGTGAATCACTCACAGCCAGACAAAATACAACTTCTATATATAGAAGGTATAAATGACCCTTATTTTGTCAGATGACTTCATTATCTGCTGTAAATCTTCCCAAGCATGACTAGTACTCTTATAATGTATTTATTTCCCCTAATACAATTCAGAACTCACATCATTTGAAACATCTGAAAACACATCTAAACATCCTAAAGAAATGTTACAAGAGTGCAGAAAACCCTTTATAGGGCTGTTTTATTGAAAGATAAAAAAATGATTAATTACAATTACAAAAAAATGATTAATTACAATTATTTCACTTAAATGTGCTGATTCCTAACTTGAAGAACATACGGTGTGAATTCCACAACCAGGATGTCAACTTGCTCAGTACGTTTCCACCAGTTGGTTATATCAAGATCTTTTTATAAAACCATTAGGGTGAAGTGTGTTGAGTAGAGTGACATCACAACATCAAGGGTAATACATTTTAGAAAATTGAAAAGTAAATTGTATGTTGACTGGACAATATTTAGGTGGATTTTAAAGCTGAACTTTCGAGCACGGAGGAACCAGTGATCAGCAACATCTTCTTCCATATTCTTCCAGGTTCTTTTAAGGTCACCTGATCTCGCACTGCTCAGGCACAAGATCGGGTTACGCTCCCTCCTTAAAATGTTGAAAAAAAGTGCTGATCTCATTGCTCGTGCATGGGATCGCCACTTTTATCTCTACATTACAGGAAAGCCTCTTCTGTGCATGCAGTTCAGTTAAGCAATGCTTTTAAATCTGGACATCTAAAGGAAAAGCAGCATACTAATAATCTCCTCTTTCTGTCAATGTGCATTCTCCTCCTTTCAGCATGCTACTTAATGACATACAGTATGAGCACTACAGCACCAATGATTGTCTCTTTTTGCTTTATCCCCCTCCTTTAGTTTGAGCTTTCCTGTACAGCAGATAGCAAGTGGCTGATGGAAGGTCAGTTACAGCAGGGGTTCCCAAACCCCAGCCGTCTGACAGGTGGTCCGTGGCTCTGGCCGGTGCACCCTCCAATGGGGTCAGGAGAAGGACCCTGCCTGGGGGCGCACACCGGCCAGGGCCACCAACCATGTCTACAGTACGCATCCCAGACTCAAGATGCTGGGCGGGTCGTGTCTCTGGACAATACCTGTTCATTCTCCCATCACAGACTCAGACCTGCGATGGAAGAGTGGGCAGGTAGTGGCATCATGACAACACTCTGGGGGGGGGTAGTTTTTTTCCCCTTTGACACACAGCTTCCCACGCATGCATGGTCCAGAGACTGTGCATTTAGTGGTTCGCGAGTCCCAAAAGGGTGAGAACCACTGAGTTACAGGTATCTTCTTCTACTTTAATTTAAGAAAAACACATGTAATTATGATGTTATATACAGTAATCTCATCGCTTCTGTAATTTAGGTTTTATAAATTTGCTTAGGTTTAAAATTTAATTTTTTTTTTTTCAAATGTAGTATCCCTACATTTGGTCAGCTGTTGATGTCCTTTAGTAAAGTTCCAGATGTGAGATTTATTTATTTTACTAGTCTGTATGGTTGGTGTTGTTGGAATTCCTGGGTGGCGGTCAGCTGTGGATTTGTATGCAGATACCAGAGGTTATGTGCCTGCTGCATTACAAGTGGGCTTTAGGTAACACTTCTTTAGTTAGATCTTATATATTCAATGATCAATGGTGACAAAACTATACAGAAATCTGCTGGTTTCCTCAAGTATAAAGCACACATTTGTGACTAAACTTGAAAAATCCATTTCTACCTTTTTTACCATGCATTTGGGAGGAAACTTAGGAAATTAAACGTATGGCAAGGTTATTATGATGAGGACAAAGAAAATAGAATTTGGAAACATGGCTTTTAAATTAGCCAGATGTTGCAGAGATTTACTCGAATTATCCTGGTGCTCATCCTGTGCACTATCCGTGTCACCCACACTCATATCACTCGCTCCTATTGATCTCATTTTATAGCACAAGCTTTAAGCCCTGGGATTCATACTTAAGTCAGTGACTGTAAATGCGGAATAGAAGTAGTGTGATGGATGTCAGTTATCACACAAACCACATTACAGAAAAGCAGAAAAAGTCAGGTATTGTAAAGGTAAAGGTATTGTGCTATTACAATGCACATATTTTAGTCTTTTGATAATGTATAAAGATACAAAGATAAAGATAATCTATAAAAAAATAAAAATAAATAAGAAATGCACTCCTTTTACAAATACAGTAAAATATATGTCTTCTTAGGAGTCTAAGTAACAACTATGAGTAGTGGGAGTAAGGCTACATACACACATTAGATTTTTGTTCTTTCACGATCTTTAACGACAAAAGACTAACATTTGAATCAAGCACTGTACATAAGACACCATTTTGCCCTATGGAGAGGGGAGGGAGCAGAATGAGCAAGCGGCACCCTGCTGCCCTTTCTCTCCTTGCGGTAATTTATTACTCGCTGCTCATGGATCATCAGGACGGATCAATGAACAGCGTCAGACAAACACTGTACACACGTCAGATTCTCATCCGAAACTAGCCCTGAAGCAATATTTGGACGAGAATCATCTGATGTGTGTACATAGCCCAAGGTACTATACCACACATATAACCTTCTATAGTTCCCAACAGGACTCCTGGGCATTGAGTGTGAAGTTGTAAGGAACTTACCTTTACAGCCCGCGGTGTCCCTGGGGATCGCAGCCAGCGAGGGAGATGCCGGTGCTGTGGCCAAGGCTGCTGCCCTGCTCGCAGCATGTCTCTCCCTACAGGCGAGGAATCCATTCTACCTGAACTACAGTTCGGCCAGGCGGCATCCCCAGCATCCCTATGGATGTGAACAGAGAAAGTCTTGTTCTCACCACTCCTGTGGATATGCAAAGTAGGGCACGTCCCAGGGGTGCTGTGGGAAGAGGTGCGCGCGTTACCACGCATGCCTCTTGTACCCCCCGGGGGCGAGGCATTCGGCTGCCTCGTCGCGGGGCGGGATATAGTTAGTTTGAGTTCCCTGGGGCCAATCGGGCACAGGGGATTCAGTTATCCTCTAATTCAAATGGCGCCAAGTGGCACAAGGTCATTGGGCACTATGGCCATTTAAGGACAACCTATCCTGAACACCATTGCCCGCTATAAGTCTCTGTGAGTTCAGTGTGCTTGGGTGCGTTCTCTGTGTTGGTTCATATTAACCTGTTGTCGTTACCAATAGCAACCCGGTCTGATACCCAATTCTGCCTGAACTCCGTCTGCCCTGACCTTGGATTGTTTGTGACCACTCTTGCCTGCTGCCTGCCCTGACCTCGGATTGTTCCTGACCTACCTTTGCCTTACCCTTCTGTACCACGCTTATCGGACTGATCATCTGTGAATAACCCTTGTCTTGTTTTTATGACAACAATAAAGCTTGATAAAAGGATTCTTGGAGTTGGCTGTGGTTTGTGTTCCCAGGCGCATTACAGAAATTAGGAGGTTTGTGATGAGACATTCATCTAGCTTGTGTACTTCCTAAATAAGAAATTTAAAAGAAAACTTGCCAATACTATAGTTTTAAATAAAAGTTAGAAACTCCTGGGTTCTCATATTTTAGAGAAAGTCCAAAAATAGAAGTACAAAATCAGGTTTTACCTTTCATTTAATGGGAAAATTAGATCAAATATTTTATTGGCCAACTCCAATTTCTAGCTACTTTTTTCCAATGTTCCTAAAGTACCCATATTTTACTTACATTAGTATAATAATATATACTTATTAATAATTTCCTAAAGTCACAAATTATTAGAGATAAGCTAATACATAATAATTCATCTATTTAATAGACCATAATATTTGTATGCTGGGGAAATACTGGAGGAAAACACACACCAATTATTTCACAGGAGTTGGATATTCCTACCATCATATTTGCATGAGTCATTTAAAAGCAAAATCTCAATTCGATCCTGCGTGATGGTCACACGTAGGCCACATTCCTATTTGGGAAAACCTGAACTTCACTGAATTTGTATGGAGCCTTTGAACAACTTTACCAGTTCAATGAAGAATGCAGGTATAGTGAAAATGAGAACAGCTGGTTTCTAGGACTTTGGTTTCTAGTTAATACCGGTCACAGACTAAACTTGTATTTTTGGTGAAATAATGTAAGTACAATGAAACTGGAGCGTGTAAGATGAAGGTGTTACATCAGTTTAAAGGACCATCTCAGAAGATGTCTTGCCAAAAAAGCTTGCAGAGAAGTCAAAATATCAGTTGGAGGAAAAAAAAAATTCAATTGGTTAAGTAAAGAAGGATATTTATAATAAATCTGTGTTTTCTTTATCTAATATGCAGAGCAGGAGATAACATTTTTTCAAAGCCCTATAACTTAAAGAGCATTAAATGAAATGCTGCATTAGAAGAGAATAGCTGAAAGCTTTAACATTTTTTATATTACATATAAAAATTATTTGTAATATATGTAATTTTATATTACATATAAAATTACATATATTACATTTTATAGCTGAAAGCTTTAACAAAAGTTAAGTAAAGCTGTGCACTGTTTAGTAGAGGAGGGGAAATGAGGTTATATGGTTGGTAGGTGACTACAGCTGGCAGCAGTTTTTATAACGAGTTGTCGGTGATGGGAAGGCCAGTAAAGAGAAAGTTATGGTCATTTTTTCCACCATATTGTCTTTCTTCTTTTGTTTGTGTACTAAGCCTTTTATTGATCCAAGAGAATTACATATTTTGTCAAGAGTTTGAAATGGCAGTTACTCCTAAAACAAATTTATTGGTCTTCACAGGGATTGTTAGCTAGTAACTTAAGAACTGTCCTTTTTGTTCCAGACACAAATACTTCACTTATAAGTAGATGTTTTCTTGCACTGCAGACAAACATTTGTCATTTAACTTTTCTATAGACTTTTGATATTTTTTAATAAGATTCTCAGGACTCAAGAGCACAGTTTGAACACTGATTTTCTTTTTCTCAAACCTATAAAATTTCTAGGATTTTCTTTTTTATTTCATTTTTAAGCATGCAAAATATAAGTAACCAAACCACAGAATTTCGTAATGAACCTGGGAAATATTTACATCTTTGGCAAAGCTAAAGGCTCGTATCCAGAACTATATATCTAAGTGCAGTACAGGAGGGCAATCTACCCTGAGGGGGAGTAAACTTTATGAGGTAGGGACCACCTAGACCTCGAGAGCCATGGCTCTCTCCATGCTTTGTCAAGCTTTTTAAGTGGTTTTGTTGCATGTTTGAGGTTTGTGGGCTATTTGTGAAAAAATAAAGCTCAGTTTTCTTTCATATTTTCTGCTTGAGCTAAATAGCTATGCTTGCTTCTCAAAGATGAGGTCTGGCTTACGAAGCTTATTGCCATCTGCATGTTGCTCCTGTAAATTTAAAAAAATAAAACATTGAAAACATTTATTTGCTTTTAATATATGTATAATACATACAAAGAAATAAATATAAACTTGGGGTTTTTATTCTATTTAAATCCGTAAATAACAGCATTAAAACAAATTTAGAATGTACAGCGCTGCGTAATATGTTGGCGCTATATAAATCCTGTTTATTAATAATAATAATAATAATAATAATAATTTAGAAGGAAACTTAAATGGAGATCCAAGTCAGATGAAATGTTGCAGTAACCATATAGTGAGCAGATAATAAATCTTTTTATGACTAAACTGCAACAATACCTGCAATAAATATTTTTCACAATAGAGACCAACTTTCTGTAATAAAGGGAAATAAGATGTGTAGGGGACAGCGGAGTGGCCTAGAGGTTAGTACTCCGGCCTTTGCAGCACTAGGTTCCAGGTTTGAATCTCAGCCAGGACATTATCTACCCGTGTTTGCTTGGGTTTCATCCCACATTTCAAAAACATGCAGTTAGGGTAATTGGCCTATCCCCAAAATTGACCATAAAATGTATTAAAGACTTATGATTATGGTAGGAAAATTAGATTGTGAGACTCTTCCGGGGACAGTTAGTGACATAATTATGGACTTTGTAAAGCACTGCGTAATAGGTTGGCGCTATATAAACTGGCTAATAAGAAAAAGTCTTTATATTGGGACAGGAAGAGGTCTTGCTGTGGACATGTAAGGAACAAGCTTATCAAGCTTTCAGATACATCTTTCCCAATTCACCCTAAAACCCCAACAGATGCACAACCTTCTAAAAATTAAAAAAAAAATTAAAAGGCTTGCATTTAATGTATTTTTTTCTTAGCAAACTACACCAGATAGTGGTTGGGATCTGAACCCAGTATGGCACCACCACTGTGGACTACTACTACAATAAAGTATGGACCTGTGGCCTGACCAGTGGTGAATGCTTCTCTCCCTTTCTGTCCTAACCTGGGTTTCAAGGCAACTAAGAGAACTAAACTACTAAGGTAAAAGTAAAGGTAAACTTCGGTATAGCTCAGCCTTTGCTCACCTGAACAATCCTTTGCCTATCACAGGGACCGATCTCTCCCACCACCTTCATTTCACCCAGCCTACATTCTGACCTGACCTTTAGTAAAGTACATAGGTGTGAATAGACCCTGAGAGTATTTTTTAAATTCAAGTAGTGTACCTACCTGAATTTTATTGAGTATTTTAAATATGAGTCCATTGTATTTACCTGTGCAAAGAAATTAGCTTATCTGTGAGCTGTGGTAGGGGGGAAACTTTGCAGCAGCAAAACTCAAGTTTACCCAGCCAGATGTGACAATGCTGTGTGAAAAAGCCATGCAAACTTCATAGTTATATAGTTACATAGTAGGTTAGGTTGAAAAAAGACATAAGTCCATCAAGTTCAACCACTAGGGAAATAAACATATCCCAGATATAAAACCTCAGGACAGAAAAACAAATATATTGGGTAAAGTCCAACAGTTACCATATATGTATTTAACCTGTATGTTTAGCTGTTTGCCTAGAATTCAGCTATTATATTGTAATGTATAAGTCTGCATGGAATGCTATTCTATATATTCTATATATATATCAAGAAAACTCGTGTCAGTACAAATGTACATTAGAATCCGGACATTGTTAATGCATTTGTTGTGGCACAGAATAGATAGAGATATACACACTGTATACACAAATGTATGTGCCTTGTTCTAATTATTTTGGTTTATTTAGCTGACTGGCTTCTCAGACGTACTTCCATGCATGATTGTAAAATACTACAAGTATACAATGTCTAGATGAACGAGTTTTCTCCAGAACTAATGTTTTATTGCACATCCTGGTGATATGAGGTCCAATTTACTAGATATATATATTTCTGCTATAAAGAGAACCAGCTGGGAAGTTTTTTTTCTAGCATCTGAGATCAAAGGAACCGTTGGAAGATGAAAATAAAAGCAGACTTGACGTGGCCTTCATGAGAAAACAACGATTTCACGCCTGCTGTTCTATTCCGTTATGGTTGTAGCATGTATGTTTCTCATAAAATGAATGACTTCTGTTCTATGATCAATGCAATGTAATATTTGCTCTCCCATTTTGCCTTGGAAGTAAGATAGTAAAAACCTTAATGTTAGTTACAGTCTGTCAGAGACAACTATATTCTCACGTACAATGATGGTATAACTGAATTCATCTTTTTAGTAAAACTGGACCAATGGAAATGAGCCAAAAAGTGTCGTTGTTGCCCAGAGCAATGCAATCATAATAAATGTTTGTACATATTACATAAAACTAAATTACTTCCCATTAGCATCAACTCCACTTTAAGGCCTATTCTCTTGCATGATGTTAGTTTGCATGCCCTAGGTTGTACACATATGTAGCTGTCTTTGAAATTGTGCAATATATGAATTCTTAAGTATGGCTATGAACCAAAGATAGAAACATATGTATGCTGAAAATTCATACAAACAAAAAAGCAAACAACCATAATTTGCCAATGATCCTGATGAATGACATAAAGAACCAAAGTCTTTTCTCCCAGTTTAGATAGATTAGGGTTGGGGAAAAACCCAAATTAGTTTCATCCCCAATCTCTTTTTTAGAAAATATCCCAAAACTTGCCCCAAAGTTGTTGTCATAATGTAGGTCAGAGAAAACCTGTAGAATGAGAAGAAAACTTCCATATCACCAAAACAGGTGTCCCTTAATGGCTCATATTGCAAGAGCCCTCACCTCCTATTCTAGTGACAACTCAAAAAGTTTGGAGTTCCCATCAATAGGTAAATGTGGTTACCGTTAGCATAAACTGAGAGAGGGAATCTCCAAAAAGGGGATATAGACAGCAATCAAAACAATAATCAGGAGTTCTGACCCTTCTCTTATCTTTTCAAACGACACAAGAAATACATTTTATTATATACTTTAGGAGAACAACTGGTAACTTTTGTGTCTAAAAGTTTGGAGTTTTTAAAAAAAATCAGGAGTTTATCGACCCCTCTCTCCACAGCTGCCTTCAGTATGCCACTTTAATGGATACAGCAGAGTGTATGAAGGATCCCTACAGGCTTAGTCAATCAGACACATTCTTTTTCACTAAAGGGAAGGCTTGCTGTTTGGCAAACTGGCTGTCTTTTGGGCTGTTTGGCTGTAAAAAGGTTAAAAAAGAAAATGTTTCTAATATTAGCATTTATTGGTGTACTTATATATGCAAGTATAAACAAATTTGTTGACACCTGTTCTCAAAAATGAACCCACAATGATCTCTGAAAAAATGTAATAATGACAAAAATAAATGGCACATATCATTGTTTATCAACAAAAATCAGACTTTGTTTCAGAGTTTTTAGTTGCGTGTTTTGGATCTATACCCTGTTTAGGATCTTTACCCTGAGGATCCATGAACTATATCTAAGCCAGAGCTTTTTGACACCGGATAGCATGATGAGCTCCAGAATGTCATGATAGTCTTGAAATAGTATTGTTTCAACACAGAATCACGGTACCGTGTGCCAGACGCAGCAAAGCAGCCCAAAAACATAACACCCCCATGTTATACAGTAGGGATGGAGCTCTTTTCATGAAAAGCCTCATTTTTCATTTGTGAGCATTGAGCTGATTGCTTGCTTAATTTGTTCAAAGGACATTTTCCCTGTAGCATCACGGCTTGTCAATACACATTTCAGCAAATTCCAGTCTGTTTTTTGTATTTTTCTTCATTAGTACAGCCTTCCTGGGTATTCTTCCATTGAGCCCACTGTTACTCAAAAAGTAAGTGTTGTGCACTAAAACACTAACACTTTTTTATTTGGAATTTAGTTTGTATTTCTTTGGAAGTCATTGGCATTTTGTCTACCATTCCCACAATTCCACCCATTCTGAAGGTAATTTTCCTTTTGTGATCATGTTCAAGGAGGTTGGCTACAGGTTTAAACTTTCATATTTCTATCTGTTGCCATCAGAAGCTGCATGTAGATGGTCTTATAGCATTTGCCTTTAACAGCCTTCTCTACAAAATCTACTTCTACTTTTCTTTCTCTGGACTATGTTCTGTGTGGGACACACAATGATACCAAACTGCTGACTACTTCTCTTTTTTTTAAATAGACCGAATGACTGAGTGCATGGATCAGAGACGTATGTGATTGATGTGATGCTAATTAAAGAAAATCACTTGTTTAAAAAAGCACTCTAAACCAATGAGTTATGATCTTTTTCTAGGGGTACCAACACATTTCCAGGCCATTTTAAAATTTCTATGTAGAATAAACAATGCTTTATCTTCTATCAAACTTGCTTTGTTTTACTAAATGACATATCAAAGGCATGCAAATATACATAGCATATTTTAACAATCATTTTTCAGATAGCATAAAGTACTTTGTCAGAGAGCTGTATGGGTCCTGGCTTTGAAATGTATGTATGTGTATATATATATATATATATATATATACTTGCAGTACTGCTATAAATTATGTTCTATACAAGAAAAAAAATAATAAAATAGTGACTACAATGTAACAAGTATGGCTGGTAATAACAGTGAGGGAATCTGCGGCATAGGGAAAGAAACAGATATATTTCTTATATTGAAAATCCTGAATTAGTAATACGCATGGATAAGATTGTGACAAGGTAACTACAGGAAAATTTTACTCAAAAGGTCATTTTAAAAACACTGAAGTTATTTAGGAAGTGAATTACCGCCATGTAAGAGAAATATAATTTACCTTAAGTACATTGGTGAAAAGTCACTTAGCAAAGAATTCCCAGTCAAATACAATAAAATGTAAAAAAAATATACTATTTGCTTGGACATAATTGGATGATAAGCTTCACCTCAATTGTTAATCTTCAAATGTGCTTTTGCTAAGTTACCAGCCTTTATACCTTTAGTAAATCAGTCTCATTGTTTTTTTCATGAATATGCAAGCATTCTGCATTTTCTAATTATGCTCAACTAATGAACTAAACTGTTAGAATGAGCTGTGAATGTTTAAGGTGCTAGTTTCAAGTTTTTGTATAACATTTCTAAATACTTTTTTTTGTATACATATTTATGCTGTTTTTTAGGTTTTTAACATTCTGCTAAACCTTTGTGTGTCAGTACTGAACCTGAAAAGTGGGGTTGGCCCTCAAAACCTTGTCCTGGAAATGTAACTGTTAGTGTAAAAAAAAGTATCACAGACAGTAATTAACTCCATCACATCATTTTTTAAATATGTTTTAATATTTAAAGTTTTCTTAAACTAAGGGTCCCTCTCCTCATTCCCTCTCTGCTTTCTGTGCTTGTTGTCTACCAGCAGAGGGAGCTGCTCCTTGCCCACCTTGTACTGTGAGTTAATCCCAACAGCAGCATGAGAGCTGTGTCTCTGTCCATGCTGCGGTCATTATTCCATGTATAAATCCCCCTAACTCTTTCACTAATTGTCTTAGAAATATGAAATTTTCAGGGTACACAGGGAACCCTAAACTTGGCCATTAAACCAAATTTAAGCCATCCACACATAATAAGTTGCCAGATGCAAGGTCACAAGCATAAAATCCTAACAACAATTAGCATGCAATTTCAGCTGCAATACCACTCTACAAAGTTCCTAGGCAGTATCTTGAAAGAATGGTAAGGCGATGTCTGCAATTTCCAGTGCTCTTAGATGGCTGAGGTATTAACCCAATAAAATTACTAGGAAGCAGACTAGATCAGTGCCCTTTGCTGGCTATTTGCTATTCACATGCTCGCTTCCCCACCCTTGTATGCTCCAACGCACAGCAGGTGGTGTTGTCTTCCCAAATTGTACAGAATTTCTCACTGCTAATGCGTAGAGATTAACCTCTGTCAAAACAAATCAATTATGGATAGGTGACGATATTCTGCCACCTGTCTCTGATACAAATATACTAAGGAATAGATTCAGTAAGTATGGACTGATCACATTTACTGACGTTGATGATGCTGCTTGGGATACCCAGATTCTAAAAATAAAAACACTGTAATACAATGCTTGCATTCAGATTAATTTCTATCTGTGTATAAGGAGTGCTTGACATATGAATTAATTGATTTATTCATTATACAAACATGTTCTGATAGGTATTCTTCTTATTATTGTTGTTATTAGATGATAGTAATAAAAGTTACAAAATAAAAACAATAATATAAAATTAGATTGTAAGCTCTTCTGGGCAGGGTCCTCTCCTCCTTCTGTGTCCTTGGTTGTATCTGTCTATCATTTGCAACCCCTATTTAATGTACAGCACTGCAAAATATGTTGGGCTATAAAATTCAGTTTATTAATATTATTATTATTATTATTATTAATAATAATAATAATAATAATAATAATAATAGGCATGTTTATGTTTTAAATGTACCCCTTGTATTTTTCAATGTATCTAGCATTGTATGTAGCATTGAGAAACTTGTATGTAGCATTGAGAAACTTTACGTGGAAACCTCTTCCAAACTCCTTAGCAAATCTAACGGACATTTCCACCTTCATTGAAGAAGCCACTCTGGCGAAATGCATCAGGTTTAAATGGACACATCTCTTATGCATTTAATGAATTCCATTCATGGTCAACCAAAAACATTATTAGCAAACTCAACCTAAATTGATGTATCTCTAGGAATTTATGGTAAAATAGTTTTCTCAGAGTTTGTGCAATAAAACTCTTCTTCAATTAATGTTTATGGTCCCAAAGCCAGATTCTTTCTTGAGCAATGAGCAGTTTTTGCCTCTTAGCCAAAAAAATCATTGGTGTCAGTTAGATTGGCCTATCTGTAGGGATGACATTCTTCCCACTGGCCAGCAGGTTAAGAGACATTCTTCCTAGTGATCACAATGCTAATGAACTGTGAGCTGTGGATATAGTAGTTATAGGGAGGGTTCCATGAAGACCAGAAAGTTATTTCGAGGATTCCTCAATGTTAGAAATACTGCTCTACACTAAACAATGTTTGAACAATCTTTTTTAACTTCTAGTCCTTATTTTTTATGGTTATTTTTCACAGCCTTATGTTGCTGAGGATGTTTCTAAAAAAATTGTATTAATAATAATAAAACAAGTTATTCATTTTACACATACAAAATTACAATATGAAATCAAAATTCAAGCTTGAAGATTAATATGTTAAAAAAAGGAAGGGCTTGGAGAAAAAAGATTTACTGTAGCATTTTGATTATAAACCAGCTCTATTCTCCATGTTTTAATCTATTCAATTATGCAGAGAAATAAAATCCATTGTGTTTCTGTTAACAGAATTGAAATTTGCATTACACTACTTTAATTAAAGCAGTCTATTACACATGTCAGTCACTGTATCAGTGTGCATACCCCAAGGGAACAGAAGGCGCAGACTATGGCGGAGTACAATAAAAAAAAATTATACTGGTAACAATACCATAAATCAGACCAGAGTCTAATTACCTTATTCTGCCATAGCCAGTCTATTTCTTCAGGTAATTTGTAGCTGCATTCCTTTGCATCTCAATCTGATAAAGACCAATAACACGCTTACATGAATATTATAAACACAAGAGGGCTTTATTCAATGGAATCAGATTTCTAGCTTTCTTCTCCTCCCACCTTGTAAATCACAATATCATTTCTTGCTGAAACAGTTGCTGTAGCTGTAAAGTAGTAAATGAGAATAGGTGAAAAGAACTCTTCCTATTAATGTGGCTTTCTGATAAATGTGTCTGCAACAAGTGTCGAGTTAGTTTCTGTTGCAGAAGATATAATGAAGCTCAGATTTGAACACTCAGTTTAAATTCACATATGCTTATAGTTTTGCTGGCAAAAGGATTTTTTTAATTCTTCACAACCAGTCCTGTTGTTTGCACACATTTTTCACACTACATAGTAAAACATTGAGCATGTTACTCCCCAATTAAAGTGTGCCTTTTGCCACATTTGTTGTTGTGTTTTAGATAGAGCAAAGTTAGATTAGAACTCATTTCAGGTTTTGAAGGCTTAGGAGACATTCCATCATTTGGCCTGATTTCTTAAAGCTCTCCAAGGCTGCAGAGGAAACATTTTTATTAGTGAAGATGAGTGATCCAGCAAACCTGGATTGAATCTTGTCCAGGATTCAAAATATTTGCTAACATAATAGCAAATCACTTTCCATTCCATATTTGTTGGATCACCCAGATTCACTGATGAAAGTGTATCATCTCCCACCTTTAATCAGGCCCATTCCATCAATATTCCTGTGTTCCAGGTTTCTCCAAAACAGGGAAAATCACTCACAAACATGCAATGCAGTGGTCGTTCTTTCTTTGTCTTTCTCTAACTGCAGAAAGAAAACCCCTTGCCCAGGGTTTTAGGCATTCTCCCAGCTCCTGCATTATTTCAGAGTCATATAGTGGGTATATGACCACTGACATGTCAGTTAGTTCTCTATAGTGTTCAGTAGAGAGATATCTATATTAGGCCACTGTGTCTCTTGGACACTGATGTTTTGTCTGTGCCTATCTAGGGCATGTATTCCCACATTTTTGTTGGGGGAACATCCATTTTGGATGCAGTTGAGCGAGAAATAGCATGTTTTGTATCCTTAAAATGCATTTTCGTACAATTGATAGTTAAGGGAAGTTACCTAAGTTAGGGTCAATTGGACTGAGAAACAGTGGGACATCATGATACACGGTCATGAGCCTGTACTCTTCATCTAGGCTTGAACACAGTTGTGTGATCAGTGCCTCATACATTTCTAACCACATGGTAAGCTATTTTAGGCAGGGTCCTTTCCTCCTTCTGTTTTTATTAATAATATTATTATTAAACATGATTTATTTAGCGCCAACATATTATGCAGTGCTGTACATTAAATAGGTTATTGTTTGTACCTGTTTGTCATTTACAACCTCTATTTGATGTACAGTGTTGCATGATATGTTGACGCTATATAAATACCGTTTACTATTATTATATATCAGTTATCATTAATTTAGCTGAAGCTTTTTCTAAATTTTATTTTTTATTATTATCTAACTCCAGTCCATACACATTTTTAGGATTTCTCCAACAAGCAACAGTTAGGTTAGGTGTGGTTTACAAAAAGTCAGGTAATAAATCTGTATATGTAAATCCTGGCCTGTATGTGTCTCTCCAGGACTGGATAACCCTCTCTTTAGAACCTTAGCAAGTACATTTCTGTAACTTCCCCTATCTTACTCAATGACGTTTTCAAATGTGTGATTAATTTCTATTGCTTTTGTTTTGTATTCGCTCTTGAAGAAGATGAAAGGGATCATTCCTAAAGAGAATTCTGTTATTTCTACTAATCCTGTATTCTCCAGTCTGGGGTCCTTACATGCAGGGGAGCTTTTAATAGTTGCCTGTCTCCCTGATACAAATTTTTCCTTCCTCCTACCCAGGACATAAAGTGGGAAAGAGGGGAACTCCTTAAAACAAACCCCAACAATTCTATTTAAAATAGAAAGAAACTAAAAAAAAATCACCTTTACTTTCGCAGATCTGTCCATCCCTCCAGAGATTTTCTGGATTGGGTCCCATGTCATACTGAAATCCTCCTTCAACCCGGCACTTCCTCTGCCAGCTTCTTTGCACTTCTTCCACACTGCGCAGGTGCAAGATGGGGTGACGTAGCCTGTGGTAGATTGGGAAAAAAGAGTGCAGAGCTCACTGTGCATGGGTGGGATCTGCATTTTCTTTTTCCCTGTTGAAGAAAAAGCTCAAAAGAAGAGACCAGAAGCTTCCTGGGAGGCATGACATACGGGAGGCATGACATATGTATCCAAGAAGGCTCTGTGCTCCCATTCTCTTTAGTCACGGCCCTTTTAAAAGAGTTTAACCCCCCCCCCAAAAAAAAGAAGGTAATTACCCTAAACATTTCATTTTAGGTACGCTTTAACTAAAAGTAAGTGTATAGGTAGACTTTTTTTCATGGGTCTACAGTTCTGCTTTCTCTGTTGCCCTCAGTCTTCTTGTTGGACAATAAAGCAGCAGCATAACCTTCCATGTAGTCGGGTCCAGAGTAGTACACCTGTTATAAAAAGCAATATATTAAAACCAGAAAAAAAAGCAGTGAGATCGTCATCACCAGCACTGGTGTGTGTACCACGATACTAGCTGACTATATTCTCAAATCCTTTGTCATGGTAAACAGTTTAATATAGACCAGCAAAATATTGCAATATTGTGGTTTAAGATACAGATATGCATCAGAAAAATATTTGAAACACTCTCAACCTATAGACAGATAAACAACACACCCAGCTAATACCAGAAAAAAACTTCCATTATACTATAAATAATAAAACCTTTGAAAAAATATTTCCAATGAAATTCATTTGGTGGATGAGGAGGTTAACACAACACATTTTATGATGTTTTTTTACATCTTGGAGTATGTGAGTGTTTTTTATGTATCAACTTTACATTTTATTACAATTATAACACTATGCTATATATGTTATTGCAGTAAATCTGACATTCATCAAAACATTCCCTGGTGGTGAATTAATTACTGCCATTGAAACACATCAAACTGGAAGTTCCTCCACCAGGAACTGAGTGCTTGGTCAAGCAGGCTATTGTTACTTTTATGTATTTGAAGGGTATAAAAAGAGGTGAGTCTGTATGATTTGAAATCACATAATTGATGACACAATGACACATGATGTACAAATTGATTGATGGGAAAACATAAAATAATCTCACTAAAGCATATATATATCAGTTTATACATTTTTGGGTACTGCTGTGTAGGGGGATTTTTGGACATATTTATACTTAATGTATGTTATTTGACTATTTTGTAGAAGTAAAGTTTTTCATGTTTCAAAAAATAAAATGTGATAGGACTTTTGAGGCAGCAACAGATCAATGTGAAGTAAAAATTTAAATCATCATCAAAAGCAAGTAAAAATAATACATATTGTATCATCTCAAGCTTGAGAATTTATTTTCTACCCTCTTCGTGGATCTATGTCCGCTTCATCAGGAGCAATGAGACCTATATACAGTACAATTCATCAAAATTTAAATTTTGCTGCCAAAAAAGTCTCAATACATTTTGCTTTTTGTTTTTGGTATGAATAATAAAAAGGATGTGGCAGTTTGTTTGTATTAAAAGATCAAAAGGGGAATGTTAGTATTTATTGGTTTTAATAAATAAAGTTATAGAAATGATGAAAGTGAATCTGAGAGGAAATCATTGAATATTTGCATGTTCTTTGTACAAGCTTTTGAGAGGCCATCTATAAATGAAAGGCTGTGGCAGTGGTACTTAGTGTATTTCCCACCCCTTAAATAAATCATTAGTGAGCAAACTGGAAGGTCGACTGTACTTAGTCTTCATTGTTCTCTAAAAAGTAATAATGACCAAACAATTGTAAGCAATGTCTAAAGTCTGGATCATTCCCGATTTTTTTCAAGCTGTTCATGTGTACCCAAACAAGCCTATTTAAAAAAAAGACATATCAATCAACTTTGATACGTTTTTTATACTGTAAATGTATAAGTGCACAATTAAGAGAACCTGTAATAGAACGCATGGAGCTTGGTATAATAATAATAATAATAATATATCTACACCCTATATTACTCCAATACAAATACAGAAAGTTTTGCTCTTGTTTACTCCACAAGAAACAATGAAAGTTTTGTCCATCTGGTGTCCAACAAAGGTACTGCAACTTTCATCTCTTTAAAGCAGTTTTACCTTCACTCTTAAAGGAACCTTGTATTACTTGTCCTTGCAACAAATTGATTTCCCAGCACCAGAGTAGCCTTGTTTGCTGTGGCTTGGAGTTAACTGAGATTAAAGAATATTTCAAATATCTGCCATGAAAGAAACATGAAAACTGCTATTGCCAATCTATTCTTAAGAAAACATTCATTGCTTAACTACATCTAATCACTTGACCAGTAGAAGCATGCAGATGCAGATTGATTATTTATCAAACACTTCTCTAACTTTTGATTTGCATATTTGTTTGGGTCAATAATATACAAAGTATTAATGTCACAGGGTCGACTTTGGCAGTCCCCATATTTCTCTTATGACAAGATAACTTAAAGCCAAACTTTCTCAACATTTTAATCATGGGTGAAGGCTTTAAATAACTTTTAGTTCATAGCTACTATAACTACTATATCCACAGCTCGGTTTACATTAGTGTACATTGGAAAGAATAACTCCCATATTGCTGACTATTGGGAAGAATATTACCATTGCAGATAGCATAAAATTCTGGAGGACCTCTATAGTTCCACATATCCCTGGTTGGGAAACACCTCTTTAATCCCTAGTGATGCAGATAGACTTCTTTATCCTAATGTAAATGTCTGGATGTAAAAATAAAATTCCTATTTGAGCCCCAGTCCCAAATAAATCATGATTCACTTCTGAATTTATCTTAATATGCCATTATCTACAACCCTTCTTCAAAGTCCAGGATTCCTGATAAACCCTCATTTTACATCTCTTCCCTTCTAAAAAAAGTAATTTAATATTATTCAGGAGATCATAGTAAGTACTTTATGAAACTAGAAGTCCAGCCTCTCTCCAGCTATTGGAACACAAAACATCCTAAAAAATAAATTCATTAAATTACATTTGTTTTACAAATCATGATTCCTAGATTATGAAAATTACAAGTTTAAAAAAAAATGTTAATTTATATGATAAAAAGTTATGGCAATTAAACACATTTATAAATGACACAGCTTTGTGAAATTAGACCATTTCTATGTACTAGAAATAGTTAAACTAAAAAAGCTCAGTGATTCAAGGACTTGAAATCCATAGCACAGTCTGATCAGATTCCATGAGAGGCTGTGATATGAGACTATGAATTTACTAGGAGGGCAGCCCTATTCCAGTAAATCATTGCATCATGTTAAAATGTCAGAGGTCTAGATAAAGAAAAGACATCAATAACAGCTTTTATGGGTCTTGTCTGCAAGGCTGTCCTTCTTGAAGTTAAGTTTATGAGTGGATTAGATGAGACACTAACAGAACCGTTGTTAACATAGGGCTGATAGGATCACTTGTCACTACAGACCTGCACATTTTCACCATAATCTGCAAGTGTAAATCTGCCTTTTCACTCTCCTGTTTAGGTTTTTGTAATGTCTATATAATGTAGTGGTCTAGGATAAAGGATTTTACGTTAACAAGTGACATATGTAGCTATGCAGGCAGAATACTGGAAATAAATTGTGGAACCTTTAAAATAATATTGTTAATGACAATAATTCTGCAACTATAAAAATGTTTAGTTTATAACACTGTAATGTTGTTGTATGGTGTGTGTATGTGACCGAAATTGAACTAATAAAGAATGCTCGGAAGACTATGCTTTAAGCAATATAATACACAGTGACATGTGGGAGAAGACCACTAAATTCAAATACCGAACACAAGCCAAAAGTGTGGTCTACCAGCCCTGATTTTAGCTTGACTGCAGCAAAACTGTTCTCAAGAAGTACAATTGATAGAAGATTTTGTCTTTTTTTAACAAAAAAACATTTACTTCTTAGAAATGTGGTATTGTGTGCTTTATTAGTGTAGGCTCATTTGGTCAGGTTCCTTTCTTCTTCCTGAGTCATTGGTTGTATCTGTCTGTCATTTCCAACCCCTGTTTAATGTACAGCGCTGCACAATATGTTGGTGCTATATAAATATAATATCGTAGTAATAATAATAATAATAAATATTATTGTGCTTGGAGCATGTGCAGTGCAGTGTATGTTATCCGTTTATTTCTGTAATGGATGTGTATGCACAGGAATTACTTCATTGGTGGTCTCTATATAGTGGTAAATCAGAAGTTGGAAGCAGAGTAAAGGGAGCTATGAGAAAAACTAGCATAAGAGTGATCTGAACTGTCAGACCAACAGAGAAGTAATGTGCAAGTATGCAGTGCATATATTTTTTGTTTTTTGGTTTAGATAACTTTCAAAGAAAAATATCATTGTATAAATATGGAGCTTGTCATATGTTGCTGCCATATCTGGAAATGCAAGCTGACTGGCTGTTAATAGGACCATTACAATGATTGGACTGTCTTAACACAACACACAAGTTAACATTACCATCACAATGGTCACAATGGGCCCTAAAATCATGGTTAACCTTTGTACATGTATTGATTTGTAATAAAACGTATGTGTTATAAAGCATGGATTGGAATAGAACTTCCCTGCATTTAAAAAAATGTATGCATTTTATACTAAATTATATTTTATAGTTCAACTGTGTCCAATATTCAATCTCCAAGATTCTAACAGCAAATTATTTTATACTTGTTTTGCACAATATTACATGTTATACTGAAAATATATAAAACTTTTTTTTCAGAGAATTATCAAGCTGTCTATCTCAATTTCTCAATGTTTATGCTGCTCAGTGTCCCATTATAAGTGAATGAGTCAATGGGCGACCCATTACTGTTGTTCAAGGTTTTATTTGGAGAGAGACAGCCTCAGCCAACAAACTCAGTCTTTTGACCTTGACATAATTCAGCAAAATAAGTTATGTTTTGGAGAGGTTTCCTTTTATATCACCCCAATGCATGAACCTTTAACGTTTCCATTGCAATGCATCTCATTGTACTACTATACTTTGTAGAGTGTTACATTGGCAAAAATAATGCTATGCATTAATGCAGCACAATGGTTTGAAAAGGGTCAGGATGCATGGCACAATCAAAATTAAAAACTGCAAATAGGTCCAGTGAGAATATCCTACATATAACTACAGTAACTCACAAGTGTTACATTTTAGTGTGCTATAGTCAACCAATGGAAAAAATAAAGCTATGATTTGTTGGAATAATCCACTATATCTTACTCCTCATCATTAAAATAAACTCACCTATATATTATATAATGTAAGGTTAGGTGTATTTAGAGCAATTTTATTAGTAAGCCGCAGCAGTATTTGTGATACCAAAGGGTATGCAGGTTTCTTGTATTTAGGAAGGAGGGTCTGCTGTTAAAATTGTTTAGGATGTAATGGTTAGTTTGTTTTTTGAAGACAGGCTTCATTTCCCATAGTTTCTGGTGCATTTTAAAACAAAACAGACTTAGCAAATATCTATTCATATGGTGAAATGTATAACAGAAGTCTTTTGTTTAACTAGAATAAAGCTTTATGTAAGTTTATGATAAAGTCAGAAGTAAATCATTTAGGCACTTTTAAGCTAGCAAAAAAATCTTTTAATTAGACTAGAGGTCTAATTTTTTTTTGTAGAAATTGCTGTTAGGTCATATTTTCCATAAGCACCACATATATGTTTTCTTAGCAGCCTAGCAATTAAAAGTAGTTTTGATTGGTTGCTATGGATTACAGCAATCATTTTGATTGGTTGTTATAAATTAGTGCTCCATTATTAAATAAATTCCATTGTTTTTTTAAATGGTACCAAAGACTTCATGGGTAAAGCAAGGCATTATGTCATACCACAAATTAAGATTGAATAACTTTTTATGCATTTTTTCTGTTCACTGGGGATAACAATGCTTTAGAAGTGACCAAACTGCCCTTTGTGCTCCTCTCATGCTGTAATAAAATTACTAACTTACTACGAATACACATATTTTTCCCTGTGGTCCATGCTGAAAACTTTACAAAACAAACATTCCCTGAACTAACTCAACATGTGCTGAAATGAACAACCACTCCAAGCTGGGATACTTTTTTTTGAAGTAGTTAGACAAATTGAATCCAGGATAAGGAGAAGTGGCTATAAAACTGATGGATGCCTCCAATTTGTGACTGTTTAGTCTGAGCTGCTTCAGGATCACAGCAAGAGAGGCTACTAATGCAAAGCCCAGCACAGAATTAACAGGGGGATTTCTGCTTGTTGAAATATGTACATTAGGGCATAGCTTGTTATCAGAAAGAAAGAGGCCTGGCAGCTGCATTAGGCTTGAAAACTACAGAATGGATTACAGAAGGTGCTTTGTCATCAAAAGTGACCTTGTTCCAATAGTTACATTACACTGGTAAAGACCTGGCTCCTTATTTATTAGTATCTTTTATTTCTAAATCACCAATACATTATATAGTACTGTACAATAATAAGAGCCTGCATGGCAAGCATGCATACATAACAAATATAAAAATATGACACACGAGGACAGGAGGACCCTACCCAATGGCACATGGAATACAATAGTTATAGGTAAGGAAAATAGACCTGTGGTTAATTAGTAATGGTTAGCAGATTAAGAAAGATGGGTAGGTGAGTTTAAAAAGGAGAGCATGTTTGACTGTTGGTAAATTAGGGGCAAGCCTAATGGGATAAGAAAGGCAATACTAGAGCAGCGGTCACCAAAATGTTGGTGGTTTCTGGCCGATGCGCCACCGAGTTGGGTTAAGAGATGGACCCCGCTGGGGGGGGCACACCGGATAGAGTTACGGACCATGTCCCCTGTATGCATCGCAGGCTCAGGGTGGTGAGTGGGCTATGTCTCTGGACACAACCCGCCCACCCTCCTATCCCAGGCTCAGAGCTGCGATGGGAGAGTGGGTGGGTTCTGGCATCATGACGTCACTATGGAGGAAGGTTCTTTTTCTTTGAGTGACACCCAGCTCCCCTTGCATGCGTTAAATTTAGTTGTCCGTGGGTCTGAAAAGGTTGGCAACCACTGTGCTAGAGAGTAGGGCAGCCCCAAAGAAGTTTTGAATGATGAATGTGATGCTTTAGGTTTTGAGTGATGCTAGATAGATTTAAAGTGGACTTTTCATAAAATAACTGCACAGCCCTTTTCAATCCCATTCTGAAACTAAGAAATTCCCGGTTAGAATGCTGAATCTCCAGCATCAAATCAAAAACTTCCCAATTTATCAGTTCACCTATTTTGTATCTGTATTAATTCTTTGCTTACCTTGGACAAATTTGCAAGGATTCT
The DNA here is from genome assembly GCF_032062135.1 of Pyxicephalus adspersus. Taxonomy (NCBI): domain Eukaryota; kingdom Metazoa; phylum Chordata; class Amphibia; order Anura; family Pyxicephalidae; genus Pyxicephalus; species Pyxicephalus adspersus. The sequence continues at coordinate 35,318,945 of NC_092861.1, read as the reverse complement.
GATTTTGTCAGTGTAAAGTCATTTGGTCCAGGTCAGTAGCACACTATGGTACTGGAAGGCATCACTAAAGTATATCTTCTTGGTTTGGCTAGAGTAGATAATGGTCAGAACCTATCAAATTATTTTTCTGTCTGTGTCCCATTGGGAGGGATTTTCTTACATTCTCTATCTGAGCTACACAGCAGAAAACACCATACAACCTCTCCAAATTTAAGGTAAATCCCATCTTAGACATTGTTCTTTAGACACTGTTCTTTAGGAAAGGTTGTCCCCATTGAAATATTTCCTTGTTTTGAATTTGGATCTGAAGTTTTTCCATCAATTTCCATTAAAACAGCAATAACCAAGCTACCAGGAAAAATAGAGAAGGTTGTAGAAGGTAAGTGCCTGAAAACCTCATATGAAAACTGTCCCTATAAATGCTCTTACTCATTTTCATATTGGAATGAGGGGGACATGGTCATTCATTGGCTGGTAGACTGGTAACCTCCAAACGAAGAAATATTGTTCATTTGAACAAACCCTAACTCTCATCAGAGGCCGCCATGAAAAGTGAAAGGTACATTACTGCTATTCCAAGAGCCTGTAGCCTAGGGAGAAAAGTCTAATTATTTTGCTGATTGGATGGTAAACCCTTTGCTGTGCAGTAAGTTAGGGGCCATCATTTGATTATAATTTCCCAGGAGTTTCTGATGAATGCTAGTTACTCAGACACCTTGAACTGATGGAATGCTGACTCTTGTTGATTGTAACATAAACAGCACTGAATCTATGGCTCAACTCCCCTTCTCAACCATAAATTACTTCAAAAGTAACAAACTTATCTTAGAAGACTGAATGACATCATTGATTTGTGTTTGAACAAAAGTAAAATGTGTCACAAAGTCGAATTTCACAGATTGCTACAGATGAAACCATTGCAGAGACACTTGAGTAATAGAATTGCTTGGTTTAACAAAAATAAATATATTATCATCAAAGTAGCCACCTTTTGCAAAAATAACAGCTGAATGTACTCATAGTGACTTTCAAAAATATTTGGGTGGCTTTTGTGGGTTTTGATCTTTAAGTTACCTTGTTTCCAAATGCCTACTAATAAAGTAGAAAGCTGTATTTACTAACACCTCGGCTTTCTTTTACAAGTTATAACTCTGAAATTAGCTTTTTCAGATATACTCAACCAGACTTTCACGGAACCCCAGGCTCCTTCCAGAGGTTGGTAGGATTTCCATGATTTTTGGCAGATTGAATTCATATTTGATGGTGTCTGTATAGCATGTATGGCTCGGGGTCAAGCGTTTTTGCCTTCATAATGGTAGGTCCCAGATTCAAATCCTGGTCAGAACACTATCCTTGCTGAGTTTGTATGTTCTCCCTGTGCATGCGTGGATTTCCTTCCAGGTAATTGGGTTCCTTACACATTGGTCTTAGACTGTTTTATTGACATATGACTATGGTGGGACATTAGATTGCAAGCCCCTCTGAAGGTCAGTTAGTTATATGACCATGGACATGGTAAAGAACTTCATATTATATTGGTGCTATATAATTACAAGTTAATAATTATAATAGTACTGGGGCAGAAGCTATGTGAAAGGGCCAGTGGTTAATTATCTTTCAACTTACCACCAATGTAAGCTTGTTTTTGTAATTTTGTAGTGTTTTTTCCCACTAATCCTCATAAAGTGGTTTTAGCGAAGGTCCCCCAAGACCTAAACAAAATTTCAAAGGTTCCTAGGGTTTAGAAAGGCTGGTATTGGTAATTCTTTAGCATATGTTTAAACCATGGTCTGTAGGGGGATATCGCGGAAATCACTAAAATATGTCCCTGAATGGTAATAAAAAGTATAAAGTGGAGACCACCAAATCTAGAATGCCATAATGTTCCCTCCTTGTTTTCCTATACTTCCTCTGATGTTTTTAAAGGAAACATCCTTTGCTGTTCTCTGTGTTCAGCTTACTTAGTAAGAAATAATAATAATACAGTGAAAGCCTAACTAAATTGAATATAGGTGGATGAGCTCAATACTAAACTTCTGCTTTTTCACTGTCCATTCATAGGCGGGGGTAAAGAAGGCTGCTTCATATTTGTATTATATAACTGCAGCAAAAAAATCAGTCTATGAACCTAACACTGTTTTGTGGTTATCCAAAGTATAGGAATATCTTAAAAAAGGAATACGGATCCATTTTAAGGTTAAACAGCACCTATAGATATGTATTCACTTTCATTGTGTGTATTCAGCTGTGTGCCCAAAGTTTAGAATTAAAAAAAATCTAATTATTGTGTGCAGGTTAAATTAATTTTCAGTTAATTATTTACCATAATTTACACATTCTTACGTTCTTCTAGCAAGGAAGTACCCTCAGTCTTGCCTTGTCATCCTTTCCCTCTCTTTGAGATACTTAACCTACTAAGACAAACACAGAACAAAGGGTACTAAACAACTCTATTCCAAACACCAAAGTACAAATAAATTACAAAAAGATACTAAATGCTTCTTTTACTCTTTACTCTTTTCCCTGCCCCACCATCTACAAATAAGTCTTTATATTCTTTGAAGTTGACTATACACTTTTTGATAAATGAACCATACAATGTAAGGTAATATATAATGCCCCTGATTCATCAAGCAGAATCGGATGATCGCTCGCGCATTCGTATTCGCGATCCGAAATCATACGCCGTCGCGCTATTCAGCAACTGAAAAAGCTGCAGGAATCCGGCTGGCAGTGAGGAGGCGAGTGTACGAACTCACTCGACTCCGGACCGCGGTAAACCGCGCTCGCTGGTCGCGCGTACGTTCGCGCTTCCAGCGATCACGGATTTTATTGATGAATCAGGGGCAATGTATATAATGTATATACATAGGATATGAACGAAGTGAGTGTATTTGGAATCCCCTTTACACTAATGTATGTATATTTGTTTTTTACTAAGTTAATTTGAAGTTTATTCAGTAAAAAGGTAAACATGTTAATGTCATTAAAGGCTTTCCTACCATCCATCAACATGTATTATATAGCACATTTATTTTTTATTTAATGTTCCTTTCAGACCCAGTGACATCATAACTTGGGCTTTGTGCTTCTTTTTGCATGCAATGAATGAATGCAAGAATAGCCTCGGATGTCCATCATCCAGAAGATAAACTTGACTGTATCTGTTTTGCTGCAACTTTTTAACACTGGGGAAATCTTACAGTGTGAAGTAAAGTCAAAGTTAGGCTACGTACACACATCTAATGGTTCTCATCTGATAATCATCTCAAAGTCAATATCAGATGAGAATCTGGCGTGTGTACAGCGCCCGTCGTCCATCGTTCGAACGACCAGTATGAACCGCACTCTTTCATGCATTGTGCAGTCCTTAGTCACTGGAAAGGATCGTGAAAGATCCTTTCCAATGACAATTATTGCAAGTGTGTATGTAGCTTTAGAAATTTCAGTAGAGAAGGGAAACCTGTACAACTGTACAGGGCTGAAGGGAAGGAAAGAGTTTATGTTGGGTCACACACAATTCTGTTTTTACGTATTTATTTTAAGTTTGCTAAGTTAGCTAGTTTGTTACTATCTTCCCCTATAGTTTCTTTATTTTCATGTATCCACCCTCCTTTAGTCAGTGTCCAGAATGTCAAGCACCATACTGCATCTCTCTCTGCATACCCTGGTTAAGCTATCCTGTTTTGACCCATGTAACAGAACACATTGTATTTCATATTCAATTTATCCCATAGTAACATCTATCTTGTGAGAATAAACCTCTTTAAGATCTTCAGCTGTATTTTCATTGAGTCATCTATGTGTGGATGCTGCCCTTATGTAAGAAATAGACTTCCTCCCTTATATTCTCATCACACTCACGGCTCCAAGAATTTTCTGGAGCTTCCCCGACTCTATGGAATGGTGATTCATGTCCTATTTGGCTTGCTCCTACTTTCTGCTCATTTAGATCTCTTAAAACCCATCTTTTCAAACTTGCCTATCCATCTTCTTTTGTCTCTTTAAACCCTCAGTACTTCCCACCATTCCATATCCCCCTCTAATTGTGTAATACTTCCTTCACCTCTTAGATTGTAAGCTCTTCTGGGCAGATTCCTCTCCTCCTCATGTGTCACTGACTGTATATGTCTATCATTTGCAACCCCTATTTAATGTACAGCGCTGCATAATATGTTGGCACTATATAAATCCTGTTTATTAATAATAAAAATAATAATAGCTATTGCTATTCCAGTATGGCTAAGGACAGTCTTTATTCATATTTCTCCCACGTCCAGAGCTGTGTACAGACAATTTGAAAGGTGCAAGAAGAGAGGAAGTGACTGAAGGGAGCTAGTGGAAAAATGCTAAAAAAAATTATCCTTTTAAAGCAGAAAGCATCGTAATTATTTATGATACACAGTGCTTAAACTCAATTTGTAACTTTACATAAAAGAGTAGACAGTTAAGTTAAGTTTTTTCAGTTAAGTTCCACTTTAAGAAAATGAAATGCCATCTTGACAAAGTAGATTAGATCTACCTTTAGAAAATGTGCAGTAGTTTTTTGGTGGAGGGTATTATTAGGCAGGTATGTAAAGTAAAAACTGTACTATAAATAGATCATCCATAAGGGAAATAAACAACTTTTTGTATGTTATACTCTTTTAGCATTTGTGAAATAGAAAAATGAAGTGGGATACTCCATATGCTTTGGTGAGGTTTTGGATTCTAATTTAGTAGAGTATATAGCTAGAAGCATACCAGAAGAGTAACGATAATCATTTTCTATATAACATTAGCATTTCTTTTTTGACATTTCAGAAACTCTGGTATAAAATCAGCATTTTCTACCTCTACTGCAATTTAATTTCTAAATGTCTATGTATATATTTACAATAGTGTTTTATTTAAAATAAAAATGTGCTTTAGACATTGCTATCATGAACACTTTTCTATTTCTTTTATTATTCCTTTTAGAAAAGTACCTCTGAAATTCCATTCCATGCATGGCTGACACTGACTAACATTAAAAGCTGTTGTATACAGATCACAGATTGAAATGTCTACTTCAAAGCCTCTGATAAACACAGAATTTTAAAACATTATCCTACTAATGTATAAAATCAGTAACACATGGAGTGAATCGGAAGCAAATTGAACTTATACAAAAGTCTAGGGCAACTTCTTACACATTGACAAAAAACAACACAACCACGACTTGGGATCTGAGTAACAATTGTGCAAAAGAAAAATAATAAATCAAGCAAACATTCTATAAAAGATTGGAAAAACAGTATATCAGAACTGTAATAATAAGAAAAGTTACTATACAGTTAGCAATGATGATTAAATACAAACAGCTGATGCTGATGAAAAGAGAAAATTGTGCTTATCATGTCTAGGATAAATAAAGCTGTAATTTCTATTATTGACTGGCTTTCTTCTATGCAATGTTAAAAATTGTCTTTTTAAAGATAAAACTATAATGAACTGAATTGTTAATATGCATACTGAATGAACCTGTGACTAAATCCTAAGTGGTGTCTGGCTAATAAAACAGTGTGTGTTCTGTACTTGTTTTGTGAATAAAACAATGAATGTTAATAATAAAACTAGACTGCAAGTGTTGATTCATGCTTTGGATGAAAAAAATACATTGTTCTGCTCGGGTGATTTTTCTTATCCACATTATTAGAAGTCTTGAAATATCTACCTAGAGTTAATTCCAACACGGATTTCTCCTTTTCCTAGCTGTAGAGACAACTCTGAATTTTACCATTCCAAATTTCGATCTGACAATGATCTTCATGTCATTGACAGGTATGGTAATGCCACTGGAGCCGGAAGATGACAGCTGTACAAAGAGCTCACCTGGGCTCCTATAACTGTGTATGGTACTCATTTCCCAGGGTAGAGGATATTTGGTGTCCCCCTTATTAAAGGGGGCTTTCAGATTGCACAAACCTCCCCAACTGCAGACCCATTCAACATAATGTCAGGTGGTGGAGATGAGGGTCTCTCCCCCAATGATAGCCATCACTGTGGACAGGTAGAGGTCTGAATTTTGTCAAAAGGGAAGCTGGTTACAAGCTCTTTGCCCCTTTTTTATTTTGGCAAACCAGATTCCCAAATGACCTTTTATGTACAGGAGGAGAGGCATACACTCACTACCCCATTTCCTACCCAAGAAGGTCCTACACCTATTAAGGGTCTGGTTTTAAAAAGGGAGACTCCTCACAATTTTTGGATTTCTCAACTAGTCCAACCAGAAATGGGCTGAATCAAATTCTTTAGCTCCCAGCACCTCTGTCATATAGGGCATTGAGATCTGCAAATCAGACAGCAGCAAAGTAATCTTGTCTAGGACCTATTATGTACAGTATATGCGATATTACAACCTAGGACAATATGTATATATATTGGGTATCAGATGCAAGTTATTGCCTGCCAAGAACTTAAAAGGCATTACATTTATTTATACCCCCAACCCTTACCTATTTGTTTTTTAATTTTTATCATTATTATTATTAGTATTATTATTAATAATAATAATAATAATAATAATAATAATAATAATTATTATTATTATTATTATGAATTATCAGTTTCTAATACCATTGTTACATATGGTAAATAAAAGACTATTGCTTTTAAAAACTTTAAAATCACTCCATGTTGTTAAACCAAATATTAGATCATCAAGTATGGAACACTTTTTGAATCTTAGTTTCTTGTGGTTACCTATTAACACTCTAGCACTAGGGGATATTTTATTCAATACATCACTTCATATAGTTCATATATACAACTATATACACTATATACAACTTAACAAAGCACAACACAAGGATTCCCATATCACAACTCTAAACAAGTGCTTTTTCTACAATGCTCGGTAGGAACATTTTTAAAATCACAAACTTTCAACCAAAATTTTTGATCACTGTTTTTTCCCCATTGATCCCAGTAGACACTTTTAAATACCAAGATATTTAAATTAACACTAAATATGATCTTTATCTGTTCTATGAAGGAAAGTAAAAGTTACATTAAAATCTGTATCTAAAAATTTGGCTGGTCAAAAAAATGGAATTAAAATTGTTCAGCTTCATTTCTGTGTCACATTTGACCTGAACATCAGTCATTTAGCCCAAGATGAATAAAGTCAAACACCACTGATGCTGATCAGTTGAATTAAGTATTGAGTTGTATGCTATAGCTGTCCTTGACAGATATAGTGTATGGTGCCCAGGGCTACAATCTGTACTTGTTAATGTCAGGTATAGTACAGCTCTGCAGATGTGGCTGGTTGACAATGACAGCCGTCACAGTCAGCCAGTGGATTGGCCCAGCCTTATGCTAAGCTGTGTTGCTTGAATTTGCCTCTGTGGTTGACTTTGTCATTACCTCTCTCATTGATCAGTCCTAAGCATTTTGTTTCTACTATATATTCTCTTTTACAATCCCAAGTTTAAAAGTCATTTTAATCATCACTCAAACAAACACACAAATAGACGAATGCAATACTCATGCTATTACAAGATTAATTTTAAGAAATGTAGAAAGCTTTTCTCAGAAGTTGATAAAATCCAGTTCATCTCCATACATTACTTATGCTATAATGCCTGTAAACATTGGAAAATAAAATAGCTAAATTCTTCAAAATGCCAACACAGTGTCTATAACTTCAGCCATGCATGTGTTCTGGTCATGCCCAGTAAGTACTCCATTTCAATCCTTTTATACTGGGGACATATTTATGCTTACTTGCTATGATACAACAATATGTACCGAGAAAACACTCTAGGATATGACAACTATTTCAACATTGAACTGGTTGCTGGTCCTTGGGTTACATACGATATTGGGACTGTAGGTTTGTTCTCAAGTTGAATTTGTCTGTAAGTCGGAACAAGTATATTATTTTATTAACTGCAATTAGGACAGATGTTTGTCTCAACATCATATTAGGCAGCATGGTGTTCGTTACTGTATAAAATCCTCACTGTGAGCTCACAACAGCTCACAAACAGCTCACAAACAAAGCGAAAAAAAAAACCTAGACATTGATTAACTTCTGGAGCAAGCTGTGCTTTGATATGCAAAAAGAAACAACTGCAGAATTTGTCTTGGTCATTAACGACTTACAAGATGCTACAGATCAGCTTATAAGATCACCCACAACCTTGACTTGGTTTAGCAAAAGATTTCTTCTGCAAATCATGCAAACCATCCCCCTCCCCCCTATCAAGCCTTCGTCCTGCACAGGAGCAAGCAGGGAAGCCCGGTTCTTATCTAACGCAGGGGCTATCTGTATAAACAAACCTTTATTACTCAATATCACCTTCGAATTTTACAAATGATGGAACTTTGGATAACTGCATTTTTCCAAAAATACATTTGTCAGCTGAAATGAACATTTTTAAAGTTTAGTTGGTTACTTATTAAACATATATCTAATGTAGTAATTAGGAAGTATACATTGTTAATAGTGTTAATATGTGTGAGATTATATGTTCTTATGAAGTTTAATTAATAGAAGATAGAACTGTTTTATAATATATGTATCTTTATACCTAGACAAATGAACAAGTAGACAGCTAGAAAAAAATGAAAACCCCTAAAAACAAAAGAATCATAAAAATACCACACCCCTATTTTAAATTCCCTTCAGTTTAAAATACCAAACCAATAAAATGTTGTGACTTTTAAGGGTCTATTTTTAAAATAGGGAATCAAACATTCCCCTAAAACATTCCCTCATGGGATATTTCCAGGTACATTTGTTTCAATGGCAGTAACTGATTCCCACCAGGGAATGTTTGAGGGAATGTCATATTATCTGTTTTATAAATTGAGCACTTTATGTGCCATAACCTACCAGGTTTCTAGAGGCTAACATGAGTAAAATGCTTACATATTTCATTCAGGAAGATAGATTTAAGCACACATTTTCCGGTGGGTGATTGAGTAGAGAATGTGGACCTAAAACACTAAAGGATATCAGACATGGTAAGAATTGATTGGTCATCATTGATTGGACAAATACAAATGTTAGATGCTTAGTAATGGCGGCACCTGTGGCACATTAAGGAACATGTGAAGACAAATGTGGATAGCAAGCATCTTTTTTACATGCAGCAAACGTTGCAGTATTGTTAAGTGAAGAAACAGTTTCCAAAAATGGAAAAATTACACTATATACTCAAAGATAAACCAAGGTTTTGGTCCATTGAAAATCCCTTTTTTTACTAAATAATCTTGATAAATACTTGAGTGACACCAATATATGACATGTCCCTATGTAAAGTGCATAACAAACTCTTGCAACCTGGGACATTGGTCCTGATTTATTAAAGCCCTCTAAAATTGGAGAACCTGGGTGTTCCAGCAAACCTGAAATGTATCTGGTTTAGGATAATATTTGCTAACAAATAGCAAACAACTTTTAGGAAATTAATTCCAGGTTTGCTGGATCACCCAGGTTCACTGATGAAAATGTATCTTCTCCAGCCTTGGAGAGATTAAAAAATCAGGCCCACTATTAGAGTTTGTTACACATTTTACATGAGGACACAGCTCTATTTACAGCCATAACCAACTCAAAAATACAAAAAAACTTTAATCTGTAAAAACCAGACAAATGGTAAACAGACTACGCCCATGTGATTTTAGATTATCCCCTTTACCTTTTAAATATTTAAAAAAAAACACATAAAGAATATATTTATCCGCATTTATTTTATTAGTATTGCTTGAGTACGGTTTTCAGTGTTAGCAGTGATGGACGCATTTTGCGCCCTGGGTTAATACTCGAGTTAATGAAGTTATTACATTTATGTTATTTACATTATCACATTTACCCTTAACCTAGGCAGAAAGTTACATGATCTCGTGATCTCGGATTAACAGGAACAATGTGAATGTTTTATATTTTTTGAATCTGTTCAACATTTGATTTTTATTTTTGTCAGATAAACTCTGTATGGTAGAGGTTTTGTACAATATGAGGATCAGAAAAGCACTGCTGAGAAAGAAACAAAGCTCTTTCATGTTATCAATAAATATGGTTATCCCCATGTATACATATAAAAAAATAAAAGAAAAAACACAAAAAATGTTTTTTTTCAAACATTTCCATGCTAATAGTAATTTTTAAGTTATATGCATGCTTTTTAGGAAGCTTTAGAAAGAAAAGGATTTACACCATGTAATACTATAGCAATCCATTCTCAGGCTCTGTGTGTTCAATGCTTCATTGGACGGCACATTCTGAGTGCTCATAAAAAGTACATTTTTACACATTATTTTCAAATGCTCCATAACACAAAAGTATACAACATTTCTCATTTTGCTTGAGCGTCCTAATAAAAAGCAGCTAGTATATTTTTCTCATATCAGTTATGCAGCCTTAGCCGCTGGATCTTGATTGATTTGTTGTAAGTTGTATAATGCTTTAAAAGTCCGAAGGGAGAAAGTATGAAATATAGAGGTCAATGTTGGAATAGTCTAGGAGCTCTGTGTCTGCTTCTCCTGTGTCGATCCTCCAGAAAATTATTTTCTCAATAATATTGTCTGCTCACAGTAAAATGATTGTTTCTTTAGCTTTATATTTATAATAAGAATAAAATATATTATAAAAGATTTTCAGCATGGTTTAAAATATTTATCTGCCTGACAACTGGTATTGTTTATTCTCATTGTTTCTTTTCTAGTTTTATGATTTACTGTAGCTTTGATATCTGTTTTAAATATGTTATGCAAAAAGAATTACCTATCCAAGATTACAAATATTGTTTCAAACAATCAGACAATTAATTCACTCAAAACACTCACAGTAATGCTTATTAATATATACATTCCGTTACACAAAGAAATTTTTAATCAAAAACAGAAATATTAGCCCAAACAGTCTACCTTTGCTAGATGTTGGACACTTTCCAAAAATTCTAACCCACTTTTTAACAGCATGCTATAAAAGAAGACCCTACAGGCCTGATTTATTGAAGCTGTCCAAGACTGGAGACGCTACACTTTCATCAGTGAAACTGGGTGATCCAGCAAAACCTGGAATGGATTTCCTAAATATAATATTACATTTGTTAGCAAACGTTTTTAGTTCTAGACAAGATCTATTCCAGGTTTGCTGGGTCACACAGTATCCAGAGGGCTTTAACAAAACAGGCCTATGATCCTGTTATATGAAAAAAGATATTCTGGGCCTGATTTATCAACGCTCTCCAAGGCTGAAGAAGGTAGACTTTCATCAGTGAACTTGGGTGATCCAGCAAACTTGAAATGGATCTGGTCCAAGATTGAAAACATTTGCTAATAAGTAGCAAATTACTTTTAAAAATCCATTCCAGGTTTGTTGGTTTAAACAGATTCACTGATGACAGTGTACTATTTCCAGATTTTGAGTGCTTTAATATATCAGCCCTACTGTGTGCACATATGTTCCTATAGGCTAAATGAGAAAAACATTTCCAGGGTCAGCTGTCGTTTTAATTCTTGTTTACCATTGTATTATAATATCACATACAAAAGAATTGATATGAAAAATAGAAGACTATTTAGAATTATCAATAAAAAAGTGATGGTTCTCAAATGATGGCTCAAAATAGAAATGGTTTATTGCCATCCAACATTCAGACCTGAGATCAGACAATATTAAAATAATTCCTTGGTGGGTAAAATTACTTTAATAAATATAATAACTTAATAAAAGTAGGTGGTACAAGAATAACATTTCAGAAAATTTGGGAAATTTAGCATTTTCTACTACAGCAATCTGTGCAGGATCCCCTAATAAAATGAAAGGGAAACTCTATCCAAAGTGCCAAATTCATGGTAGAAACGCATCTACTGCCAAAATCCATGTAAGTGAACACTCATTATCTTGTTGTTTGGTTATTCAAGTAGTGCTGTATATGGCTGCCAAGGCCAGATTTACAATTATATTTTCCCTATTATCAATGCAAATTATCTTCTCATACACTGTAATTTACAATATCAGTATATTCAAAGTCAGGGTAAGACCATTAAGATATCTAAATAGTTTCTGTAAAGTTGTAATCCCAGCAGATAAGTGTTACTTCAGGGGCAAAAAGTTGAGTTCCACAAGCTCCAGTAATGAAAAGCTGGCTCTGATGCTAAGCTTTTCAGTGCATGGTCTTCTCCTTCTGTGTCACTGTCTGTTTTCGTCTGTCATTTGCAACCCCTATTTAATGTACAGCGCTGCGTAATATGTTGGCGCTATATAAATCCAATTTATTAAAATTATTAATAATAATATTATTAATAACGCTGGACATAACAATAAAAATGTTTTTCAGAGCCGCTGCTACTGTCGTTATTTTTGGTTTGCTCTAGAAGTGAATGTCTTCATGTTGGATATATAGAGAAAAATCAATTTCATCTATAATGTGTAGTACAATTAGAGTATGTTCACTTACTAAAGTGTTTGAAATACGCTTGTATGGATGACACCTTCAGTGCTTCAGCCGTGAAGTTCACTTGCTAAAGGTTGGTGCTAAGATTATTTTTCCAGGAATTCACTCCAATGAAATGACTGAAGTACACCAATATTTACAACAGTTTCAGCATTTTTTATAGAGAGTTCATTTAATAGAGGGCACTTTCAAGGCCCTTTGTCCAGGTGTCACTCTACATACAAACAGAAATTTCCTCTGAAAGCATCAATCACATCATTTAATGGTACACAAATGGAAATGGAAATGCTCATGTAATGGCCAGGAACCACTTTTATTGTGAACCACAGTAACAACATAAGTGAACAAGCTCTATGATGAACTTTCATAGATAACCATGATACTTTTGGAGGCCCCCAGTGTCTTGCATTTTCCATTTTTCTATTTACTATACTCTTTTGTAGAAGATACAGGATTGCTGCAATCAAGAAGCCAGCCTACTTGACTCCTTACTGCAAATTTATTCCAAGGTCTCAGTGGTTTTGTATACCATGAAATGTAAGTTCTTCCCCTTCTGTAAGCCAATCTTCTTGTGTTCTATATTATACTATACATATCCGATCACTGATATCATCTTATTTAGCTGGCATTCCTATTGCAAACCTCACTTCAAGCGAGTGGCTGCAGTGTTTAGTAGCAGACTTTGCACATGTGTACTACCAGAACCATATGTTATGGAAAAATAAGAATAGCTAAAAGAAATGAAGACTATTTGTATTATTAATTTTATTACTATTATTTATGTATTTAAATACACTTGTTCATAAAAGCAAACTATATAGAGCGTAGTATGAGGGATGCCATTTCTGCTCTAATTGTAACAAAGGAGTTAAGAACTAGGGATGAGCAAGCGAGATTTTTAAATTCGATCTTGTGGCGAATTCAGTTGTTCTCACTTACTGAAATGTAAGCAAGAACAGCCGGTGTAAATTTGCCGATCAAGATCGAATTTTCCTTAAACGCAGGCTGTGCTGATCAATGAATGCAACTTCGGCTGCATTAATTGATCAGCTCAGTGTGCGATCCCCGGCATTGGAAGTAAAATGGGGACAAGTCTCCCCATTCAAAACCTCTAGTGCTCTCTGATTGGCTTAGGAAAATCCTGATGACGCTCGGTGTTAATTAATGAATGCACCCCTGGGAATCCTCCTGTAATGATTTCCTGGAACTTTCAATGGGTCCACGAAATCAGTTCACTGAAATTTTGCGGACCCATCAAAAGTTTGGCATTCTCGCTCATCCCTTTTAAGAACTGCTCAAAATACTTTTTTATTGCGCTAACAGTTAAATTCTAATTTTCAGTGGCCTGTTGTTATGCTGACCTTCTGCCTAAATTGGCTTCTGTGTCACAGATCCACAAGTAATAATAATAATAATATTAATAATATGCAGATTACCAAGTTTGGGGAAAAGGCAGAAATCCCCTTTCCTTGCATCCCAGGTCAAAGGCTTAAAATACTAAAATCACATGAACATAACATTCAGGATATGAGCATTTTCAGCAGTTGCAGCCTTTATGTTTCTCTTTTGACAAGTTTCCTTAAAAATAACTGTAAAATGTTTGCCTGTCCTGGTATATTGTGATGATATGTTTAATAAATGACTAGTTTTTCTAAGTACTAAATAATGTGCTTTGAGATTCCTTCTGGTTCCCTCGGTAATATAGGTTTTCATGCACCATTACATTTCTTTTCCCATACTTCTCACCACATCGAGTAGGTCCAGTGATGTTGCATCACAAATTTTCTGGATGTATTATATTCACATTCTGTTATGATTCTTCAGCGTCCAAAACTAATATGGATCGGCAACAAGAGACATGTGTTTTAGATTTTTCTGTAAGATGTGCTAATTTCCTCCGAGAATCTCCAATAAAGATTGACAGACAGTGAACATATGAGGCCGATTTAAATCCAAACACAGGAAAACAATATGCACACATCCAGCGTTCTAAGAAGAACGAATATAGTGACTCTTTTGCAGGTTTAACCTCTTTCATTGCAGAGCAAGTCAATGGGAAAGGTGAGCAGTCCTAAAGTTATAATTTACTGTGTTTTTTCCATTAACATAACAACAGATGTCATGCTTGTTTTTCTTGGAAAGCCAGCACACCAGTCGTAATGCCAAGAGACCTTCTCAACACATTGCAGTTTTCCCTAGCGAACAAAGGAAATTTCTTTTTGACACATAGAAAGCTTGGTCTCCCTCTGGACACCACTTCCCATGTTCACACTTGTGGTCACAAGGCAAATACTTATGTAATAAAGCGGACTTAATGCAATTCAAAAGCAACACCAGATTTAAAGATTTACACTTGTTTAGAAAAACTATAAAACATAATCCTTTCTTCCAAATGTAAATAAACACTTCTGTTTATTTGCCTAAAAATGTAACACATTTTGTGAATGAGATGGAATATAAACTCCCCTAGCTAGTATTAGCCTGGATAATGACCCCATCCCATGACTAAATTATAATTTTAGCATAACCTCAGCCAGAAAAAAAAATCATTTGCTTTTAATGCTATCCATTGCCCAAAGGAAAACACCGGATATTACACCATTGTTGCACAAGCAATTTTGTAATTCAACACTATTAATCACTACAATTCTAGAGGTTGTTGGCCTCCTATGGACCAGACCTATTTTTATATTTCAGCTATCAGCCTATTGATTTGGCATTTGTCATTACTTACAATACTTTAGGAATACCTTTATTGTTTTTTTATGGTTGGAGAGGAAGAAAACAGCACAAATATATTTTATTATTTGGTCTCTTCAAAACACAGAGAAGTTGTTTAAACGTTAAATAATTTTTTGCATTTTTATTTTTGACACAATACAGTGAAATAAACCCAACAAAACAGTCATATATCAATTAAAAGTTTTAACAGTATCATTAAAATAGAAATACGTCAGTCTAAACAATCAAGCTCCGGCAGTAAGGGTTTAATTAAGAGATAACTATGGTTAACCAAGAAACAATACTTTTTTTTTCTTACATATTTGTTGCAGCCACAGTTTGGTTTAGAAACTTGTGATCTACAATACCAGAGCTGCAGAAGTGGAAATGTTTGTAATATATGTACAAATCTACACAGAATGATCCCAGTGATTGTTTAAGCATTAGCAGACCTACAACTGAGCGATTAGATAGGCTGCAATTTCTGTACTCTATTTATAAAACAGGGAATCAGACATTCCCTCTAACATTCCCTTGTGGGTATTAATTACTGCAATTGTAACACATGGACCTCTAAGATTCCCACAAGGCAATGTTGCAGGGAATGTCTGATTCCCTTCTTTATTAATAGGGCCCATTGTGAAGAATATTGATTACCTAGATCTAAAGCCGATCTTTTGGCCTTCACACCTGAAACAAACATGGTGCCAACTGTGTGACAAATAGCTGAACACCTGAGCTGTATAGTCTTTTTGGTTCAGTGATTCCGAAGATATAAGGCCAAGGATCAGAACACCAACCAGGCAAGGAAGCTTTTATAGAACCAGGACAGAACCAACTGGCAATACTGCTGGCTAGGAAGATGTTAACAGACCAGGAGCACTGCTCAAGTCTATCACTTGGAGTAATGTCTTCTAACATCTGGTATTTTTCAATACTAATGTTGTGGACAGTACAAAGGGAGGTGGGATAAAAAATAAAAATATAATTTTCATTGAACTTTAGGAGGTTATTATTACCTTTTCATTTATCAGCAATATTTTCTACACTATAAATCAAATTTATTTTCACTGAACCCATGCAAGGCTGACCTTGGGATAAATGGCGAAACCAAACAGTAGCAATTGCCTAATTAGATTATATATAGCAAAACAAAGCTGCATGTAGGCAGTAAATGCATTCCCCAGGATCACACTTTACAGAGGACCATGTCATGCGGCTTCAAATATATCTACAAATGCATACAGCAGAGATCTGTATGTTTAATCTGTATTTTAGAAATAAAGAGTTTTCTCGGCTGGTTGGATTAGGCCCTGGGACATTTCTGAACTGTTTATTGCAATTTATGGTTGTGGTATGGGGCCCCATATGAAAAAGGAGAATCTTGAGTGATTCACTTTCATCCTTCAACAGTGAGCTGACCTCCCATGCCCTTGTTCTAAAATGCACATTATTATGTGTGGCCCATATTATTTGGCACATATTCAATATAGAGCTCACAGTATGAAACACACAGACTTTCTATTGTAGGCTGTCAGTCAGAATATGGTAGCATGCAGTAATTATTGTGATTTAAATTTACTAGTTCGCCTTGTAAAAAGTTTTGACAGAAACAATCATTCCGCTCCCAGCACTTTTTGAGTTTTAGGCAGGTGATACAAAATAACCACAGGCTGGCATAGAACAAATTCATTAGCTGAAAATCAGAGCTCTTTACTAGAAACAACAACACTTTATATATTCTAATACATTTTATTAGTGATTTCAAATGGTTTCCAAAAACCCCAGCTGTGGCTATTCTTTACACCTTGATCTGGTAATTGTTTGCCCACAATGTCCGTACACAAACTCAGCTTAAACTATAGGCGGCATGTTTCATGACAGCATTGTGTTGCACTGTGTTCATTAGTTTACTATACTGGAAGTTTTATCTTGCTGGGATACATATACCACGTATTATATATTACAGGGGTGCAGCATAATAATGCTGTTGTACAAAGTCAGAAACTCCAATTTAATTAAACCTGTGCCCAGACCTTGCACATTAAAGTTCATCTCTGGGTTTTAAAACTATCATTTCAGTGAACCTACTCCTGCACTGCAAGGGTTATATGCTGGGTTTAGGGCTAAGGTTTGCTTATTCTATGCTACCCTGGTAGCTGAAATAGCTCCTCTGCCATCCAAATATTTGGGAGGGAGAGTTGTAGTGAGGCCTTCATCATCTACTCTTATAATGCAGGACTATTGGTCCCACATTGTAGGGGATGATATCAGTGGCACTAATTGAAGTGTCATTTGGAAGAGAGTTATGGGAAGTGGTTGCACAGAGGAAGAGCCATTGACAGCAGGTAATTTATTTTTTAAGCATATTGAAGGAAGGAACCTATGATTGCATTCTCTACCTGTGTACTTTTTCCTTTCTAATATGTTTTAATTTTTTTTTGTTAGCTTTCTGCCACGCATTACCCTCATTTTTTGACATAATTCTTAAATACAAAATGGAAGATAGGTAAATAAAGCAATGTAACCGTAACAAAGGTCCTAACCTTTTCATATTTTAATCAATACCAAGTTTATTTTAGTTTTTTTCTATGCTGCACAAAGGTTTTCTTGCTTTGGTCCTGCACAAACAGCTCTCCCAGTTACAAATAATGACTTACTATGCATTAAACAGACAAATATGTGTATGGTGGTTAGAGAAGCTATTGCTTACAACTCACAAAGAAAATAGGTAAAATGTGATCTTGGTATTACTAAAGGCTTCATTCTTAAAGAGATTCTTTCACTATAAAAAAAATACCCCTGCAAAAATACTTATCCTTCCTGCTCCCCAGGCTGTGAAGAGATCCAACACTTCCAGGAGTATCAGATCCCTGGTCCCCTATTGTTCTCTGCCAGCCTTATATCATTACAGAACACAGTTGTAACATAGGAGCAGGTACTTAGCAGGGGGCAAAACATTTCCAGAACTAATCGATTCTAAAGATTCTTCAAGCAAAAATCACAAGTACTGGGGAGATACATATTTACTGTCTTCTTTACATGGGGTACTTTCTTAATTTTTATTCCAGCAACAGAGCCTCTTTTTTCTATTTTTATTAAATTGGACTTTAGTAATATTTAACAGCATGCAGAGCAAAACAAATAAGCAGAGGGAGCACTGGAGGCTCACATGCTGTGTTTGAGTTACCAATTTGGCATCATTGTGTGATGTTCATATTTCGTGCCAGCTATCTAATGCAAATAGCAAAAGGAATAAAATTGTACTAAAATACAGCTATATAGATAGACGCATGTGCAGCAGTAATTATATACAGCTATAGAAAAGCTGAATCACTCAAAAACAAAATGCCTAAATCACTCTTTCAAAGGTTTTCAATACAGAAGCTTAGGTGAAACAGACATGCTTTTGTTCTTCTGATGGCACTCCATGTACTTTTACTGTTTTTGGGGGGGTGTTTTTTTTTTCCTTTTTTTGCTGTGTTTCCTTTTAAGCTGTGTGCTGATGTAGATATAGGTCTGCAAATGCCCCTGCTACTTTAAAGAACAAGAGAATGTGCAACTTATGTTTTATTGACTGCAGTATAAGAACTCTGGTTTACCATGTGAAGACAGATGAGAGTTCAAATAACCGTTGCTGAAAGAGTTTACTTTATTTCAGATGAAAACCCAATGTTCCATTAGGGAGCTGGCATTTATGGATATAATTTATAACACAATCATAAAATGTTTCTATTTTTCTCTGTTTTGGGTAAAGCCTCTGGCATGCCTTCAGTATTTCCCTACACAACTTGGGTGTATTAAAATAGTAGATTATGGTACGGTTGCAAATTTCAAATGCATTATAGTGTGCGGTTACGACAAAAGGGAAAAAAAGAAATTTGAGAAAAATAATGAACCAATGCTCTGCTCATTAGGTAATTTTAATTTCTGTGGCCTCAGACCTCAAAGTCGAGAATAATATACCTTAACCCTTACAGCATTAAAGTGTATTTAAACAAAAGAACAATAATATAGTATCTTACAGCTTACCAGTTTTAAATTATGGTGGATGAATTAGTTTTTTTTTTAGGCTAAGTACATTTTGTGCCCATATAAAGACATACTATTGATCCAAATAGAAATCCAGTATCCTTGAAATTTCTGAATGCTGAATTGAAATTTCAAACAAGCTTTCCCAGATATCCTCTACAAACCCCATTTCTAATATAGATGAGGAGGAGTAGTTCAAATCACAACTTAGAATGAGAACTCTGACGCTTTATAGACACAGTACAGTAATTAAAAATCATAACCTTAGGACAGGTAGTGTGTTAAGTATAAAGCATCACAAGATGAAAAGAATGGAGGTGAAGGAAAAAAAGAAAAACTCAGCCAACCTAAAGACTGTCAAGTTAAAAAAAAAGTATTTGGGTTACAATATACTTTAATGTGATTACTGATATGTGATATTTGCTGGGCAATTTTTTTTACTGTTGAACTCCTAACACATGGTCTTGACTCAAATCTCACGCAGAACATTATCTGGCTGTCTAATTTCCCCAAAACATCCATGCAATGAGCTCCCCCTGAAACTGTCCTGTATGTGGTAATTAACTAGCACAAACAAAAGTGCAGTGTAACTTGCTGGGCACAGTATGAATGCATGGGAATGATTATAAAGTTAAGCCCGAAGCCAGTGATAGGGGATTAGGAGGAAGGCTACCATGATGGGGGGCTCAGGAAGACGGAAAGTAAATGGTTAAAAGGAGGGGATGGTCAGATGGAGAATGATTGGGAAAGGTAAAAGGAGAGGTGGAGATAAGAGGTTAGAAATGAGGGGAGGTAGGAGGTGCACTTTTCCAAAAGTTGCCCATGGAGGCTAGGGACAGTTGAGGTTTCAATGACAGTTAGAAGTCTTCTGAGGCAGTAGATAGATTGTTAGATTGTTCCAAGTTGGAATATGGTTTCAGTGTTTAGAGGGACTCTAAGGTGTCTCTGAGAAGAAAATGACCGAGTGGCTGCATTATTTAGGATATTGTTTCTGAGTCCCTAGGTTGCGGCTGGGAGCAGTAAGAAGGTTTGGTGACAGACCTGCAGATTTGTGTTGGTGGTGATTAATGCTTATAAGGACCTATAACCCCAGTGCTTGAAGTTGGGTAACAGGTACTATTGGTTCATTTTATTGCACTGTTGTTGTTATTATGTTGTTGTTATGTTTATGTAAATAAAAGAGAGCTGAATGTTAAAAATAAACGGCCAACACAGCCATATAAACCCACTGGAGGTGTTGTGTATTTATTGTGGGACAATCGGACCTAGATTGGGAGGTGGAGAAGGATGAAATGCTGGGTTGGTCAAGGCCTTTGTGGGAGTTACGGTGTAGGAGCAGGCAACCTCTGAACTTCCCAAAATCAAGAATAAAAATAACTTAAAAATGAGGGGGAAAAAAAAGAATACAATATAGCATCAATGACATGGTGATAAACCTCTCTGCTCCATATGTCTAGGTTTGTGCAGATATTATTGACTCTAAATCCATATTTGTGATTGTTTTGGGTGACAGTTTAGCCCTAGCAAAGGTATGTCACAATGTCATTTGCCAATCTGCCTTGGCAGATTACTAAGTAACTAACAGCTAATTTTATTGGTAAAAATGTTATACTTCTGTAGCTCTCCCAGATGGTGCCTCCCATTCCACATCCATAGCACAGAGCTGAGTGGAATTCCTAAAACTGTCACCTAAAGGATCACAAACAATTGTTTTGAGAGACAGTTATTGAAGGTCTACACAGAGTGGAGGATCTGAATGACACACATCTGGAATCTATTACCAACAGCAGGAAGTAATGAATATGCAGGGTTCATATTGGAAACTTTATTCCTATTCCCCACCATTATCCTAAAGACAAGTCAGTTTAATTATTTTGTTTTAAAACATTAAAGAGGAACTGAACTTTTAATTAAAAAAATGCATGTGTGTTAATCCTACACTTTAAAAAAATGATTGTACTTTTTTAAAGATCATAATATTAAAATGTGTACTCTGAGGAAAAAGATCAGGAACAGGCAGGTAAGTATATTTTACTGCCAAAGGGACATTGCTCGTCCCATATGCAATAAAATACTGCCCGATTTAATTTTTTCATTTTTTTAATTGTAGAACTATAGCTTAGCTTTAAATCCTAATGCCAGCAAAAACATTTTTTTCAGAATGGACAGAGCAAAAATCCTCAAGTAGGACAAGAAGTGGTGGAAGAGGCACTGAGGCATGTAAATGCAGAACTACCCCAACAAAAATGTAAACTCCCTTGTACTGATAAAATAGATATATAACTGTAAGTAAATAAATAAATGTCCTGGTAGATGGCAACATGACTTACATTTCACTAGATTATACAATTGTATGTTTTTCTTCACAGGACACTTTGATATTGTTTCTTGTTATGATGTACTATATTTGTATTAAGTGTATCATTTGTATCAGGTTGTCAGAAATGTCCAGTCGGTGCATCCGCCCAACGGGGTCTGCCTTAAGCCATTGAAGATATTTAGAATACCTTTATAATTATGTAGTTAGGATTTTGCTCCCCAGTATACAAAAATTCTAAAAAGTAAGTGAAAAACTTTGGGTGGTAATGCTCCTAAAAACATGTTTTTTGCAGCCATTTGAAACTGCCTGAACAGTAGGCACTAGGCATTATGAAATGCCTAAAACATATGTACAGGTGGTTGCAAATGCCTGTACAAGCCTTTTTTCTAAACACTTCCATTCTAATCTAAGGAGGCAGCAGGGGTGGAAACCGCCCCAGACGCTGCTTTAAGCATCTCAAAGACTGCATGGAAATCTGCTTCCTTTGCTGCCTGTCAAATGGAAGATAATGTTCTCCAAAGTTAACCGTTTTTCAAGCATTTTTGAGTGGTAAAACTGTTAATAAACGCTTGAAAAAAAAAAAACAGTTCCTGAAAAAGCCTTAAGGGTTAGTGTCAATGGGCTTTCATTTATGTAATGCGAGTTTTTAATTCCCATAAAACCTTCAATAATTCAAAAGTTCAATTAAAAAACTGTCTATTCTCCCCATGTTAGTGTAATATACATAAGGGTTGATTTACTAAAGCAATATTGGCAGATCTTTTAAGGGACTTAACCAAGCGATATAGACGCTCTATATTGATGCTCTGTCACATTTAACCTTCCAATGATAGGTAAGAGAAAAATCCTATTTTTACACTTGTAAATGTAGTGGGAAAGTAGTGAGGGTTTAGGAGACAGAAGAAGATAGGTAGGCAAGTTTGAAAAATGGGTTTTGGGTGATCTAATAAATGAGCAGAAAGTAGGAGTAAGCCGAATACGACGAGGAAGACTGTTCCAGAGAATTGGGGAAGCTCTAGAAAAGTCTTGGAGCCATATGTGTGACGAGGTGATGAGGTTATGAGTGAGGAAGTCAGTAGTAGGTCATTGGAGGAGCGGAGAGAGTGGCTGAGGGAGTATTTTTCTATCAGGTCAGAAAGGAAAGTGGGACAAGAACTGTGGAGAGATTTGAAGGCCAAGCACGGGAACTTGAATTTGATTCTCAGGTGAAATGGAAGCCAATGAAGAGAACTACAAAGAGATGCAGCAGAAGAGGAGTGGAGGGAAGGATGGATGAGTCTGGCTGCAGCATTCATAATGGATTGTGGAGGAGAGAGTCAGGTTAGTGGAATACCACTTGAGGAAGAGGTTACAGTAGTCCGGACGAGAGATAGGAGCATGTGCAAGAAATTTGGTGGTCCCTGTGGATAGGTAGGGGCAGATTTTGGAGATATTGCACAGGTGAAAGTGACAGGACCTGGAAATGTTCTGAATATGGATACAGAATGGAAGGTGAAGACAACATGCCTGAGGGGAGAGAGCAATGACAGATGTTAACAGATGTTAACAGATGTTAGAAATATGTCAGGAGGAGATATAGAATTTGGTGATGATGATTTCTGTTTTTTTTTTCAATGTTGAGTTTCAGAAATCTGTCAGACATCCATGATAAAATGGCCGACAGGCAGCATGAGACTATGACTAGGAGAACATGAGACTACCAAGAGAGGAGGTGTACAGAGAAAAGAGAACCAATCCAAGGACTGACCGTTGGGGAACACGACCAGGGAGGAGAGTAGGAGAGGACAAATAACCATTGAAAGAAATCCAAAAGGAGCGGTCAGACAGATAGGAAGCAAACTAACAGAGAGCGGTATTACTGATACCAATGGAGCGCATGATTTGGATTAGGAGGGGGTGATCAACAGTGTCAAAAGCAGAGGAAAGGTCAAGGAGAAGGAGGAGGGAAAAGTTGCCTTGAAACTCAGATCTGAGGAGGTCATTGGCCATTTTATTAAGGGCGGTTTCTGTGGAGTGGGCAGCTCGAAAGCCAAACTGGAGATGGTCAAGGAGAGAGTTGGTGCTCAGGTAATCGGTAAGTCTTATAGACAAGGCGCTCAAGAAGCTTGAAACATATGGGAGAAGGGAGATAGGATAGTAGCTATAAGCCATATTTGTTCTTTTCTCCAAAATTACTGAATTACAGATGCTCCAGGTAAATGAGAAGCAATGGTTTATCCTCTTTGGAAATCAAATAAGTCTATTGCTTTACTGACCATTTGTGCTAACTACTGCTAAACATTACTTGTAATACAATATTATATGTTCAGTAATGTAAAATACATACTGTATATGCCTGAGCATAGGTTGTTGGGATTTAAAGGCAGTGAAAAAAAATTGTGAGCTCATGTGGCATGGATATTGCACCTCCTTCAGTCACTTTTACTTTTATGGACCATAATAATTGTGTAAATTCCATGTCATTTCTTCCTTGACATCTACAAAAGAAAGTTTAAATTTTAGATCTGTGGGGTTCCCACGTGCTACATTTTTGTGGTTACAGAAGCATAGAGTGAAAATATATAAACTCCCTATTAACACCTTTTCTTAAATTCAAACTGTGCTTTTTTGATTACATTTAATAAAGCACTACTTTTAATGTTAGTCTTCCTTCTGAAGACTAATCCCCTGAAAAAACAATCAGGAAGTCACAGCTCCCTTACAGCTGGGCTGCAACCTGTTTTTATTTTATTTTTAACTTTTAAATGAGGAAAGAACTCATTTAGCCAAAGTAATACATTTTAGGAATGTAACAGTTGTGCCTTCAAAATGATGCAAAATTAAACTAATATGGCGAGGTGTCAGCAAAGCATTAACAAACTCAATGATGCTTTAAATCCCTAGTTACTTTTTTCCACTGCTTCTACAGCAGGCACTCATTCCAAGTCCTCAGCTCCTTACTAATCAAAATATGAAAAGAGCAAAAAACTGTGACCCTACCTGGAGTGTCCTGATACTCATATACTGTACTGGCTGAAACTGTACTTTTATGCAGCTGTAACTGCAGCAATAAAAATACCATAAAGTGTATAAATGATGCAATTACCACTTCCATAGCAGCTCTACATTCCTAAGCAAAAAGTGTGCTTTTTGAGGCACATCCCTTTGCAACAATAAAGCGCTTATAGGTGCAATGACAATGTTATTAGGTATTTGGGCAGCAATTTACATTTACATTTGTCATCAGATGCCATTGTGTAATTGCTGTATTGTATGTTTGTCCTATACCCCTGTGTTGGGCTCTTATACATCAACATTTTCGCACTGCTACTGCCTACATCTTTGTGTGCCAATGGTATTTACCTGTATTTATGTACACCTTGGACAGGTTTGGTCAGAAAATCAATTTGCTTAACATAATATTCAGCAAATCAGTGAAGCATACAGTTCATATTTTGATTTATGGGATTCCTAAATTTAGTGGGAAATTATCAATAATCACCATACAAGGTAAAGCCAGACCAAGCATGCATTTGTTTACTGGGAATCCCACCTGCAATGCGGAAAGGCATGGAAATTCTCTTTAGACACCTTATTAAGACAGTTGTTAGATTTTGGTAAAAAAAATAACATTTTCCGAAGTCAAACATGAAGGGGTTAGAAGTTGAAAAATAAAGCAGGTATTTTAAATAATATTAATAACATTCTTCATCAGGATGGTGATCAAATAGAAGTTCTCTTTATTCATTTTAAAGGCTAGGCATGAAGGTAAATCTGAAACACATAAAGGACACAAATCAATATAGCTTTCTAATTATTAATAAGTCATTAAAACTTTATGCAACTGTATTATGTATTTGTACCTGCAATTGGTTTTTAGTAAAAGCATTAGAATTATATATGTAGGAACACACTCTAGTAGAGGAAGGAATGGGAAGTACAAGAAGCCAATCAGTAGTATTGTATGTAATGGGCTGACAAGGAACATGCTGACAGCAAAATGAAAAATTGTTAGACTGGCCTTTTTAGTTTGCTGCTGTTCCATAACCAGGGTCAGAAATGATAATTCATTTAAATTAAAATATCTCAAGTGTTGAAGTGGTACAAAGCTTTTTATTATGAATAGCCCCTTAATGTACCTTCTCCCGCACACTGTGCATGCTCCAGCAGGCAAGAGGTTTTAATCCTTATTATTCTTTACAAAAGTTTTTGCTTGGCAAGTTAGGAGCTTAATCATGCAGACCTATTAAGTTGTTACTAGTTGTATTAACTATCCAGGTAAAAGAGCTATTACATTCACCTAAGCACTGTCTTTTCCAGAATCAGATGATTCTCCACAGATAGATCTGCTTACAGATATATAGGCAAAGCATACATTTTGGAATCACTTGTATTCTTCTATTTCATCTGTCATCCAGTCTCTGTTGGATTTCTGCTTCCCTTGGTGGTGGTGGAGTTACTAGCCACGGTCAAGACTCAACCATATCTCCAGCTGTCTGTGCTTGCTTTATTCCTACATCTTCTACAGCTCTACGTCACAAACTTGTGTCCTGCTCTGGGGCTACCATTTAAGCCAACATGTCAATATTGGGTAAACCTTCAGCCCAGAGTTTCTCAACCAGGGTTTTCGTAGAACCCTAGGGTTCCTCCAGAAATTGCTAGGGGTTCCTTGAGCAATGAGAAATGTGTGACTCTCAGTTTACCTGATACCTCCCTGTAAGTGTGACATTCTTCCCACTGGCCAGTAATGTAGGAGGCATTCTTCCAATTTACCACCACATTAGTGTATTGTGAGCTGTGAAGATCATAATTATAGCAGAGGTTCCCTGAAGACTTAAACATTATTTCAAGGGGTCCTCCCGTTTTAAAAAGGTTGAGAAACATTGTTCTAGACAGCACATACAGGATACCTTGGTTCACAACTATCAGTGAGACAGGTGAGACAAGAGCATAGAACATAAGTCTTACATTATCATCAGTAGCTACAGTTTGGACACCTTTTCCCTTTGGCACATCCACCATTATGACCACTGCGATTTCTCTCATTTTGCTACTGCTGTATACCTGCAGCCAGGTAGTAGTAGCACATCTTGAGGCAATACAACAACCAGACAACACGGATACAATATTCTTTAGCCTTATGAAAAGACAATAGTGAACAGGCACATGCACAGCATCTGGTGTGTGCATAATAAAAGTACTATTTATTGCTGGCAACATATAAAGGCTTACTTTATTGCTTTTTATTTATGTTAGGAATAACAGAATACACAGTATTTAATTTCTGGATTTAATCTTGGTCTTGTACAAATGATTGTGCTAGACCTGACTCTATTAAACTTGGAGCACTTTTAAAGGTGGTTTTGATAAAATTTCTACAAAAGGTTTTGTATCTGGAAAATAATAAATGAAATTCCTTTGTTATTTTTTTTTTATTTGTTACAAAATAAACAGCTGTTCAGTAGGCTGTGTATGGGATTATTGCATGGCATTCTCTTCCATTCATTTAGACTTTTTCCCTCCCTTGCTTACACATGGTTTCCATGCCATTGTCTTTTTGTAGTAAGGTTTGGAAGATTGGAACTGACAAATATTCTGCAGTAAACCTAGGAACATTAGAGTGCTATCTAATTCCTCCCAGAACAGCAAGTCTTACCTCATGTTATAAAGATTTATTGGGAAGAAGATATGAATACATTTGGTACAACTTCAGAGGTAACTTTATGTTCTGCTACAAAAATCAGATGTAGATACTTAGAAAAAAACAGCCAACTCAGGTCTTCTCTTTTTCTGTTTATTTTTTCAGTCCCTGGATCTGTCAGTGTTTTAATAACAACTTTATGTTGTGTCTAGGGATGAGCGAACACCTGGAAGTTTGGGTTCGCCGGGTTTGGCCGAACTTCGGCTCAAAGTTCGGGTTCGGGTCCAGGTACCCAAAATGGTAAAGTTCGGTACAGACCCGAAGTTTACAGTTTGGGTTCACTCAACACTAATAATAATGGTTAGTGGGTAGGGATGAGCGAACACCTGGAAGTTCGGGTTCGCCGGGTTCGACCAAACTTCAGTTTAAAGTTTGGGTTCGGGTCCGGGTACCCAAAATCTTAACGTTCAGTAGGGACCCGAACTTTACAGTTTGGGTTCGCTCAACACTAGTTGTGTCCAAGGTCTCTGTCCCTGTACTATGTACCATTCATAGTTACGTTATAAGGATAGCTATACACAGGTCGATTTTCACATCCCATTGAACAGACCATTTTTTGTGTTATCAAATCAACCACAAATTAATTTTTTATTTTTGAATTCGATTGACCAAAAGTAACTTTTATCAATTAAGCTGGACAATTTCCGTCAATTATCCAACAGGTCTTCTTGATCAATTTCTGTTCAATCGACTATTGTAGTACTATTGACTGACTTTCAATTGACAGGTAATATTTACACCAAATGAATCAATCGAACTAAAACTACATTCTGCATGACTAGCTTAAGATTGAATCAAGAAGTTACTTTTTGCCCTGTTAGTATCCGGGTTCCTTTTTGTGTGATCTGCTCACTACTCTTTCCATAAGTCTTTAGTTACTTGGAAGTCTTGTTTAGGAATCCTCTGCAATAGGGTTTTCATTCTTCGTGTGATATTTTCACTAATTACTACTTGGAAAGTAATCCTACTTGCAGAGTGAGCCTATAGATGCTTAGTTTCACTTTTAAAAGTAGTAATTGTGGTAAGTAGCCAATTTAGGGCAATTACAGCATGAGGATCAGTCACTGGCTACCACTATAAAAGAACAGATCACCCCTCCCTATGTGTGATTTTATGATTGCCACTTCCTAAAAAAAGGCCCCCATAGACGTATACCTACAGTATACATGGTTCATTTAAAAATGAGCTTCTGAAACAAGTGTCTTCAATCCACTGCCCTCAATTTCTCAAATGTTGGATCATCTTCTATATGAAAGATAATGGTCACCATGACACATAGAGAAACTAAAACTAATTTTTATAGGTATGATAAAAAAGTTAGCATTTTTACAATTCTATCCAAAACTAAAATAAACGTTTAGAAATAATTTGTTTTGTAAAAAAGTTTTGGATTTACATATACTTTCCTCTCAATAAGCATTATGCTTTTAAAAATGTAAGTAATTATAAACAGACTAATCAACAATTCGGTGTAATAAAGTGTACATATGCTGCGATTATTAAAACCGCCTTTTATATTTCCTTAAAATCCTCTTCAGACCTATTCAAAATGTATTCTTCTATTGCTAAATTCCCACAATGCAGCTGTAGCATAAACCTGTCACCTACTGTTGTTGCTAAATAAATGCTTGACTAACAAACAACTGTATAAATACACAAGAACATTTGCAACATTAACTCCCCAGGCAAATAAATTGCTAATAATGCAGGTCCACAGACAAGAGACTTGTCACCTTATCATCAGCATGAATTCCAGAAGAAGGAATAAAAAGGTCTCCCACTGTTAGACGTGCTGAATAGAGAACACCTCAGCACAGCTGTATAGAAATGTATTTTGTCTAGCGAGCAGTTATTCTCTAGCTCCTTGCCTCTACCAGAGGGCTTACATTACTGCTTGGCCTATCTGGCAAATAAGTGTTTTATGGCACCATATATATTTCATGTAGGCAGGAATAATTAAAAAAATATGTCTAGTGGCTTACTTTTATAGAGACTGGTAGGTAAAACAGCTGCAACAACTGTGCTTTCCTACTGAGACAACCAAGAGGTGAATATAAAGCAGAAAGAAGGCACACATGATAATAAAGGCAGAGCACGGTGATTTATATGGCATACACAGCACAATAACATGTTTTGTGGCCCATAGGGAGGCTAAAAAGCCACATAAAATGCGTATCTTGAAAAATATTGCACTTACAGTGGGCAGTGGCAGATCATAATAAGGATTAATAGGAATTCCTGAATAATTGGCAAAAAGACAGCACTTCATCATTCTGCCTTTGGTACGTCAGCCTTGTCCACTGTGTTACCCTTTGTTGTGTCTCTAAATCTCATATAATATAGGTATGGTTGGTATTCTAATGTAAGGACCTGTAAACAAAAAGCCTAAAGCTGCCTCAGCTAGTTAGATAGACAATCAGTATTTATACATATATTATACATTTATTTAGGATTGGTATATATATATATACATATATATATATATATTACATTTTCTTTATGATATAGCCCTGACCATGATGATAGAGAAGAGGTGCACAAAATTACTATAGTTTCCATTCAAAAGACATATATTCATGCAAATATATATTTATATATTTATTAATAAATCATTAAATGTACTTTTTCAAACATAACTAGTGTCTCCTATACTGCAACTTGCTACTGGCATGGAAAGGGTCAGGACTGCGAGCCCATGAGGTTGAGCTTAAAGCGTATATACCTACAAGAATCCTATTATTAAGATGTGAGAATAAAATATGTAGAGGGATAACCTTCTTTTATAATTCTTCTTTTTTAATTTTAGTAGTGCAGTAAACCATAGCAGTTGAACACAAGCTCAACCGCACTCCTACTTTTTGTGAGAACTATTTTGTGTACATGCACGCATTTGTGTTAGAGTTTGGGGCAGTGATTTTGGATGTAACATGTAGCTTCTGGCCACTCTTCAGTGTCCAGTTGCTTTTATTGACTTGTGTATGGATTTGATGGCTGAACACGATTGCATTTTGTATTGCGGTTGTTGTTGGAGGACTGGTAATAGCCCATAATCCCTTGAAGTGCATAATTCCACAAGTACACTCAACCACGCAACAAAGCGTTTGCCTAAAGCTGAAGTTGTCTCAACCCAAACTGCTTCTGGATGCATATAGAGACATTCAGAAATTGTCTAACCACAACGTTTTAGACCACACTTCTAAAAGAGGTCTTCTGCTGCACATCAGCAATGTATTGAACAATTATAACAACATATGTGGTGTCATTTACCTGGCTGTGTGGTGTTACCGGAGTCAGGACTAAATGTAAAGAAATACAACGTTTTTAAAAGGTAAAGCAGCTATTTTTTACAAATTTTATCTTTTTGCCCGGAGTTCACCATTGATTTCAGCCATAGCATTTTCATTTACAGAGAGATCAGTGTCCTTCTCTGTTATTAAATCTTGGCCTGTACCATAGCAGAATTATACAAAATGCAAACAATGACCAAAATTCCTGTTTTAGGATTTAGAAGCCTAAATCCTGTTGAAAAGACTATCTTGGATCCAGTAAGTAGGAATTATCCACTTGAGGGATTGAAGGATTAATTATAACATCCAGAAATGTCTCTCCTGGCCAAAACATTTCAGAAGTTTCCCAAAGTTATTTATCTCATTTATCTCCAGGGTGAGAACCCCTCATTAGGAGAGCAGGGTGAGAAGCCCTCATTAAGTGGTGGACAATGAGGCCTCAGTAAAATGCAGGAACATTCCTGTGGTGTGTTTCTATTATTCATGTGATAAACACTTTTAAAAAGTGAGGAGACTGGACATAAAGTAATTCACTGAAATAAAAATTGTGTAATGAAAATGAGCAATATGAAAAGAGATAATGTGTTTTGCCTGTGAGCAATGTCAGAGGATTAGGAGGAAGATGGAGGCATACATTAGGCTGTAGGAAAGCTTCTTATTAAACAAAGCCCAAGTCACAGCTTGGCTCTCATTGTCTAAATCATTGTATGTTCAATTCTTGGTCCAAATCCCCTTTTTTCCTTCCACATGAGAGTAAATGAGGAATATGTGATTTATAGATAAAATACCAGATGCTTTTTTAGAGAAGATCTGTTCATATGCCCTATAACCTGGTGTATTTAGAATGGAGTCAGTAAACCTTATGTTAGGGTTCCCTATTTTATGGATTAGAACAAGTCAGTTTTAATTATGTTGGTTACACGGCCAAGTTGTGTGGGAAAGATATTCATAAGTAAACTCAATACCAATATAGTCCTATAAGACCCCTTAGGATTAAGTCTCTGGTCTTTAAAAGGTAATTTAAGAAAAAGAGCAGATGCAGCTGAACACAGCTTTATGATGTTGACATAGTGGTAGCATCCCAGAGACATATGGCCATCTTTATTTTGTATGACCAGTAAATAAACACTTTTTACAGGAACTAAGAACACTGACGAGTACAAGACCAATTCAAGGATAACAGCAGCAGAACCAAATAAAACAGATCATTTATTTTTTAAGTAAAATAAAACTGCTGAAAAAACAAACTAAAGCTAATAAAATATGAATATTAGCTAATATTAGCTTTTGATATTGTAAGTTATGAAACATCAAGGGTGTATATGCAAGTACACTCCCATTTATTATAAAAATAATCTGAAAAAATGCTATTTTTTATATGCCAATTTTACAATCATTCAGAAATACATTCATTATAAACAATGTAATACTAATGTAGAAGAAAATGTATTTTTCAATAGCAACTAAACACTGTAGGATGTTCCCAAAAGGTAGGCAAAGGGCAATTGACTAAGCATCAGTATTTCCTCCTCCCTGTCTCTCTGCAGCAGAGCTTTTCCCTGTTACTGACTCTGCACAATGTCTGTATGTAAGCTACCTTGGTAGAGGCAGGGCTTTGCTTCCTCGCATCAGAGCCTCCAGCAAGGAGAACAATGGACAACCCAGTGGTGACATTATTATATCAGATGGGTAGTCAGATACCTGAGATGGGCAGTCAGAGGCAGCAGTACTTGAGATCTACAGGTATTAAACTATGAGGCTGTAGGCACAGAAGTGTCTGGGCACCAGCACATTACAGAAATTGAACTACTGTTAATCAGGTGGCAATAGAGATAATGGGCCTGGTTTATTAAAGCTCTCCAAGGCTGTAGAGGATAGACTTTCATCAGTGAAGCTGGATAATTCAGCAAACCTGGAATGGATCTGGTCCAGGATTCAAAACATTTGAACCAAGATCATCCAGCTTCACTGATGAAAGTGCTTCCTCTCCAGCCTTGGAGAGCTTTACTAAATCAGGCTCAAAATATATTTTTTTAGGAAATTACTGTGCAAACAACATTACTAGATGTTACCTGCAATATAGCAAATCTTCCTTTTTTTTAGTTCACTACATATTTAAATAGCAGACATCTAGCATGCGACTTTCATCAACATTTTCTGAAGGTGACTCAATTACTGTCATTTAAAACAGTAGTCACCAACCTTTTCAGACCCATGGACCACTAAATTTACCAGCTCTGGACCATGCATGGGCAGGGAGCCAGGTGTCACTTAAAGGGGAGGAAAATTCCCCCATAGTGATGACATGATACCAGAACCCCCCCACTCTCCCATCGCAGGTCTAAGCCTGGGATGGAGGAGTGGGCAGGTTGTGTCCAGAGCCGCAACTCGCAAACTGCCTACTGCCCTGAGAATGAAGTACAGGAGACATGCTCCGCACCTCTGGCCAGTGCACCCCCCAGTGGGGTCCTGCGACCGCTGATTTAAAACACACACAAAGATGTGCTACAGTGAATTTTTGGTGTATTCCAGATCGACTGCCCCTGAGTGTGAATGTGTGGGTTTTTATAATAGGCAATTTAATAAACATAGTGCTTAGTAAATGTTGAATCATTTACCATTACATTGCTATGCCAATGTGCGTTACTGAACTCAGCAAGCAGTGTAGGAAGTAACACTTTGCTAATGCTTTACAGTTTTCAACTTCTTTTCTTAAAAGCTAGCTAATAATTCTAATTACTATTTATGAGAAAAACGTCTTTATTATTATATAGACCGTTGTGTTTGTGACCTGCTTTGAATTACCATTGTCACAAGTCAGGCAAGATCTCAGATATTTTAACACATGCTACCATTGCCATGTAATCAGCAGGGAAAGATCTCAGCATTTGGAAATGATATTTATATTTCTGACACTTTGGCATTGAGCAGCATAGAGCAGTCTGTCATTTTCTTGCATGGTGTCTTCCTGACAATGATCTGTGTCTGGACCTTGCAGGGTATTATTCAATATGGCACCAATCAGAATAAATTCATTATTCCACCGAAACACTGATCCAGACACTGACA
The DNA here is from genome assembly GCF_032062135.1 of Pyxicephalus adspersus. Taxonomy (NCBI): domain Eukaryota; kingdom Metazoa; phylum Chordata; class Amphibia; order Anura; family Pyxicephalidae; genus Pyxicephalus; species Pyxicephalus adspersus. The sequence goes on along the minus strand of NC_092861.1, from coordinate 35,285,402 downwards.
GACTAAGTGAAAAAAGTTTCTTGTTCTAATTAGTGTATCCCCAAATGTCCAGGTGTTTTTTTTTTTTGTAAAGGCAAAAACGTATCTTTCAGTAGAAGAAAAGTTTTTATAGCAAAGCCAGATAGCTTTAAATTGTGTCTGCTGCTTGTATAACAGGAAGGAGACAACACTTGCATTGAAATATAAATCCCATTTCGGCCCTTCCGTTATATTTATCCATACAGAATGGTCCTCTCCCCTGCACTTCATGGGTTGAGTGCTCATTTGGCTAGTTTGTAAGGAATAGGTACACATATCTTGTTCTTTTCTCCTTCAGACTTTCATCTCTCTGTGCAACCACTGCAAATTTTGCATTATTGCCAGGTCCAGCAATATGATGTTGTTCCATATAGTGCAGAATCAGCAGTCCTGCATCATACAGGAGGAAGGCAATGAGATGTCCACACTTGGGAGTCTCAGACAGCAGTGGAGAGCACCAGCTACTCAAGGAGTAAGGAAAAGGTAAGTGTTTGTGTTTATTATTTTCCTTCCTAGAGAAAGATGTATTTATTCAATTTAACAAAGACCAGGAGGAGGCTTTAATAAGCTGTCTTTCTTTTTGCTCTGTATCCCCTATTTTGAGTGAATGATCCACATCACCCATCCTCTTCCTGTGATCTCAGGCTGTCAATGATACCCCCCCCCCCCCTCCCCAATTCCCTAGGCTTACAGTGATGCAGAGGACAATGCTTACATATCACAATGTGAGAGAATTTCTGCCATACTTTGCAGCATTTAAACCCTCCACTGCTCAATGCTAGTAAAGGAGGGTAACCCTCATCACATGCTTGCATGAAAGACACCTGGAATTGAGATATGTATTTTAAGTTTAGCTTAGAAAGGGGTAGGGGGAGGTTAGGAGAAAGGGCATAATTAGGGGAGCCCAGATGCCCAATTCCCTCTTTGGCTGCCCAGCCACCTTTTAACCACCCTCCATGTAACCTCCCACCAGCCCCCAATAATGACACAAAACCCATTGCTGGATTAAATGGCTGAAAACAGCAACTTTATTAACTTACAGTTAATGTAAAAATATATATATCAATAAATATATATATATGCATACTTCTCAACAACCACAACATCTTCTCATGTAACAGCTTCCAACACAACAGTCCCTCCCTTTAAGTACTCAAATGAACCCCCAGTATCCTTCAAACATCTTAACACTTGGCTTTAGGTCCTCGGAGGGGGGGCATCCTTTAACCTTCTCCAAATTGGGTCTGCCAATCCCTAATTCTTATGTCCCTAGCAGCACCACACTGAGACGTACCCATCACAAAGCAGCCCCTTCACAGCATCCATACTGTAGTTACCTTTTTTGTAACCATTCCACTCCAGGGACACCACACCTAAGTTGGTTCCCCACTGCCCAAACAATGCTCAGATACCTCCATCCAGGACCTGCCACCCGCCCAAGCCTATAAATCACAACCACAACCCCCACAATCAACCAAGCCCCAGGGTGGGTGGGTCACTTTCCCTTGCTTCCTTTCTAACTGACCCTACTTCTTTTCTGTCCTTCTCTTATAACTTCTGACCCTCACCCCTAAAACAGCCAACCCTGCCCTGACCTCACCAAACCATCCCCATTACCCTTCCCAATTTGGGCTCTGAGCCCCCCTCATGTCTAGTGCTCCACCTTCGCCCTCAGCCCTCGGCCCCAGGCTTCACTTTTATATTACTTTGTCTGTATACCTTAATGTGCCTAAATGTGTTCTACTGTTACTCCACCACCATGACCAGGTGGTTTTCACCATCTGATTTTTTTGTGTAACTTGTCTCTGCAAGTCACCTTTCCTCTTGGCAATGCCTCTGATTAAATCTGAGAGAATAGAAGCAGCCTTATGTACGACTTTACACTTTGCACTTAACAAATGATATACTGATCAGTGTAGTTGTAGCGTACGCCCACTGAGACAAATGCCAACATTTTTTATGACACTGCAGTATTTGTTGCCATAGAAACAATGTTTAAAGCCTGGCATATGACTTTCATTATCTTTTCTTTCCAAAGTGGGGAAAAAGAGTCAGATTATACACCTTGTCTGTGTGCGCTGTGGAATTGCTAAATCTGCCCCAGGCATTTCCAGGAGTTTCTTTATGCTTTATTTTAGCAATGAGGAAACTATAAAATTTAAGATAAAATCTGCACTTTCTCTTGTTCCTTTTCAGAAAATACTTGGTTTGAGGAATTCATTTTCCTAAATAACACCTGAGATTTGCATCTAATTAAATCCATGGTAGCTAATTGTCTAGCTCTCTGGGGCTTGAATCATGGCCTTTGTCCCCTGGCCTTTGTCCTTTGTATGTGCTTCCTATGTTTGTTTGGGTTTTTTCCCACATCCCCAAAACACATATTGGTAATCTAACTGGCTTTTCCCCACAACTTACCTTACACTATGTTAGGAATAGACGATTGTGAGCTGTTTTAAGGAACCATGCAAAAATGTTGCATGTCTGCAAGTTTTTGGTTGTTACATTTATCCTAATGCAATTCAGTATACAACAAGGTTTTTGTTTTAAATTACCACAAACCACTAAAGTTTTCTGTTTAAATGAATCCCAGCGCATATTATATTTATTTAACTTTTTTTTTTTTGCAAGAGGGTTCCTTCAGGTTCCTTTTCTGGTTAAGGTGCTGATGGTTGGCAGGGAGATGGTTAAAATCGTGTCGTGCAGAGCGTGCAGCTAGCTCTCTAAATGAATAATCTCCTCTCAATGAAGAACCTTAACTGAGTTATTTAAATAGTCTCCACGCATCCCCTGAAGAAGCAAGTTGGCGAAATGCATCCAGTGAAAGACTGCCAACATTTAGGGTATTTCCTATTGTCTAGCTTTAGGGTCTTGTCCCCCATGACATTAATGGGATAGACACCAAACTGAAACTTTTTGCTGTACCTTATCTTTCTACGAAAGCCATAGTTTTTGTTTTAAGCACAATATATTTGTATTTGCTGCACAAAAAAAAAACCCCTGCTTTCTCTTTCTTTCCGTTTTACTGGTGAGTGTCACCTGAGCCTATAGCTCTTTGGAAATAATCTTCCCTATATACTGTGTAACATTGGCTTTAAAGTCGATGATATTAAAACCAAGTAGGATCTTACTAGCTCTCTAACAGTACAAATAACCAGTTCTGTTAAGCCTAATTTTACTGGTCAGAGATACTCCTATAGATCCTTGTGTGCCTCAGAGCTTGTAGTTGCCCAGTCCATCGATGGATCGTAATCTCCTCTCACATTCTTGATCTATTTTCTCTTTATCTTTCTTTATCTTGCTTACCAACCTTTTGTTTCCCTCTGCCTTTGTGTTGGTTCTTCCTTCTTTTCTACTTTTTTTTCAGGGCCCTTTGGCCCCTGCCTTCCCCACTCTTCGGGCCTCTTCTCATAGCCATGGCTTATCCCCAATGTTTTCTCACATTGTATTCTGTATTTGCATTATTCACTTTGATCTCTCTTACTCTGGCTCCTGGCATTCTGGCAAATGATACCTGCACATTGCCTTACTCTCCCCATTTATATTTACACCCCCCAAATCCCTTGCTCAGGGTATTTTGGTTGGGTATTGATTGTCATGTTGACCTTTCAAATTACCTCTATTTTGGTGCTCATTTTGTGTCCATCTTGTTTCTTCTCTATTATTAATATTATAGTATTTCTGCTTTATTATGTTTTGTATAATGTTTGGAAACTAGCTAAATAATTAAAATAAATGTCCAATCCCAAAAAACAAGCATGTGGATTTCCACACTTATGAAGACATATCTGAGTCTTTAGCTACATACCTGATCTTTCTATAATGCTAAAATAAAGTATGGCATTGAACAAATTCAATAGCATGGGAGTCACAAAACATTTGCATCAGTCATCTATAAAATGGTATTTTAGTTGTTTTTCCATGGTATAAAAAACAGCAAGTCAGGCAGGTGAATCACCTAATCACATGTTCACTCCAAATGCTACACCTATGCCTGGGAAGTGACACATCCAAGGGATATCTAGTATAAGATTTTGTGACTCTGTTGTTTTGAATGCTCATTGATATGACTTTATATTGACACTCATTGTCAGATAAAGTCACATTTTTAAATGCTGTGTTTATGCTGCCATAACTTATTTATTATAAGTTTAGTTCACAAAGTGTCAGCGTGAAATGTGTATCGGATGTGCCTCCACTTTGGGTTTTTAAATCTCAGCTCAATTATTTCATATTGTAGAGGCAGCAGAAAATAATTACCTTTTGAAAAAAAAATGTAAGTCCTCACAGATGCAAAACTGTCAATGAGAAAGGAGGGGGCATCAGCAATGAAGCTAATTATTAAGTTATGAGGAAACTGAAATTGCTTCCACAAGGCCACTTGGGGATGAGCCCATGCAAGGAAGATGTTTAAAAAGTGTTGCTTTTTGTTTACAATTGCAGAACGACATATGGTCCATGTTCTTCTGCTCCTGAGGCTGGGTCTGTCGGAGTTTAAGTGTTACATACACAGTGGTTTGATGTGAGATGAAGATACAGAAAGGAAAGTATTACAGAGGTCTGTATCATAATTGCAGCTGTCAAAGTTCATTAATAAAAGAAACATATGGACCTGGGCCTTCAAGCAAACACAGATTTCTTTACATCCTATCGTATGGACATTCTATCTTCAAAAATTTTTTCTGGTATTTTCATTCGATATTGTAAGAAAAATGGTAAACTCCCTGAGTTGTGGAACAAAATAACCTAATTCATTTCAGATATCCAAGGGGTCATGCACAATTTAATGATGAATGCATTTGTACTATCAGATTCCTGTCTCTATGGAATTTATAAATTCTGACAATCTGTGTGGGTTACATCCCACTGCCTCCTCTCTCACCTGATATTTAAGATGTTGGAGCGTCCTTCAATTGCTCCTTGAATTTGCCCTTGCATATGTGAATGCTTGAATGCCTATTGTACGTAACTGGAAGAAGTAAAGTATATAGTACAAATAGAGCAGGCAATATGACAGGCAATATTTTGTTATATATGCAATAACTATACAGATAAATAATAAAATACTTTATATATACTATCCCAGTTTTACAATATGCTGGTATGAGCATTAAATAGAGGAGTCTTTTGGAGATTTAAAGCAAACCAGTCCATAATGTGGACACTGTAAAAGTAAATGTCACACTGTAAAATAATATAATAGTAAAAAGTCCATCCAGTCTTATGTATGATGTTATCAGACAGGGAATAGTTAATAGCACACAATTTGGGAAATGTTCACTTAGCCGTCCTTTAACCTAACTTGACAAAGCCACTGTGATGTATCGCTGGTGCAGTGACAAAAAGTGTTTTACTAAACTGCAAAAAAATAAATCTGCAAGCTGAAAACCAAAGATCATCAATAGTGTGTTGTTTTCATCCACAATATTTTAAAATGTGGAGGATATAAAGGCACAAGGTTACTGGGGGTTTGAAAAATGGCATAATGTTGTGAATTTAACACAGGAAAATACTTTTTTTTTTGTAAAGTGGCAAAAAAAAAAAAAAAAGCACAAACCATCCTACACTCTTACTATCCCAGCATAATTGGTATGACCTGTGAGACTACACCATATATCATGTTATCATATAATCTTAAAAAAAACATGTAGGGGTCTATTTACAATGTTGTGAATATGACACTCAATGAAACATTCCCTAGTGGAGAATCAATAGCCGCCATTGAAATACATGGACCTGGAATATTTTATACCAGGGAATGTCTCATGGTATGTTAGATTTATCACTTTATAAATACCATATAATCTTTGTAAAAGACAGAAATAAACACCACACTCACCGGGTGGCAGGTCCTCGCCCCTACTTACCCCACATAAACCATGAACCCACGGGATCTGCGTTTTATTGATACCCCTAACTGCTCCCAGGCGCCACACCACAGCCTCGGGAACGATATCAATTACGCATACCTCCCGCCATTAAGCTTTTCAGCAACATTATAACACCAATTTGGAGACCCCATACCACAGATGGCTCTCCACACCCATCACAATGTACCATACCTTTTTAACAATAAATTTCCCCACGAGGACCTCACACCGCCAACACCACTCCCTTAAACCACCAACCACAAGTGTGGGTGTTCGGTAATCTCACACAATTCTTTGTAAAATGCCTGCCCCTTTCCCCCCCTCAACTCTTTTATTCCCTATTCTTTCTCCACCCATTGTTATGTTTATTAACCAATCAATAACAATTAACAAATAACCTCCTCCCACACGATCTCCTACTTTCCCTGGCCTTCCCACCACAGTCATGTTAGCCCCTGTCCCTTGTCGCCGGCTCCTGGGCCTCCCTGTATGCTCAGATAGATCCACAATAATGAAGGATACAATTGTGTATATTGTGCCATGCAATTTATGTAATATTTACAGAAGGTTCACACCTGACTTTAAATTAGGAAATCATGTGCAGCCCCCTGTGGCTGGCAACTTGCTAACTGCTCAAACATTTGCACGGCAGGGATGGTTCCTAAAGACCTCTTAAAGTACTTCTCACTGTTGCCACTATGTATTCCCTATGGAGCTGCCACATGGTGATGCGACCATTGTAGCGTCTCCTGAAAAAGCAGGGGATCGGCAAGTGAACATGCAGTAAATATACAGCGGTATGGGCAGAATGGTGGCTCACAGGTTAGTGCTCTGGACTTTGCAACGCTAGGTCCTTGGTTCGAGTCTCGGCCTGAACATCATCTGCATGGAGTTTGCAGGTTCTCTCTGTGTCTGTGGTACTTCGGTTTCCTCCCACATTCCAAAAACATGCAGTTAGGATAATTGGCTTCCCCCCAAAAAATATTGATCTAAGACTGTGTTAAAAATTAATATACATAAAGACATTAACATATGGCTGGGGAAGGGAAGAATGGACATTAAATTGTCAGCCCCTTTAAGGGGGAGTATGGACTTTGTAAAGCGCTGTGTATTATGTTGGCGTAATGTAAATACTGTGTAATAATAATATTAATGTTAGGCTCATACTGTGACAAAATCTAATACCGTTGATCCAAAAAAATCATAAATCATCATCTAAAAATGATATAAAAAGCAATATCACATCTGCAGAGATTATATGATGAAAATATTTATGCAAAGAATTTACTTCATTATTAACGACCTATTATTTATTATGACAATGTTGTATTTCTATATTTGCCTGGTGTGTTGGAAAAACAGAACTTGTCTGTGCTTCAGAATGCACTGTATTATGGGACTTTGAAACAGCAGCCTTTTCTATAACTAAACACAATATTGAATGAATTAGCTCTGTATGCATCATATTACAAGCCGTACAGCAAGATACAACAAGATTATCCATTGTACTTCTAATCAGATCATTGTTTCTTTCCTACACAACAAGGAAAATTTTAAGGGCAAGCAATGGTTAACATGCAACGATAAAACTGCAGTTATGTGCTTTGCCAAAATATTTTATAACTGCGGTCCAAGGGATATACCATAATTCTATCAGTCACAGTGATACAAAATACCCATGACTATGAACAATACCAAATCTCTTATCTTAAACCAAACCAAACTTGGCTTTGTTCAAGAGTTATTAGAGGTTACATTTACTTTCATCAGACTTGAAGTACTGAATATTTGTCGTCCTGTGTTCCTGTATGTTGTTTAGACTTTAAAAATAACAAGCAGTTTTGTACATTATGATGTGATATTTGGGTAAAATATATTAGTTATATAGCTTAAAGTAGAACCTCATGTTTAATACAGCAGTCCTCCGGCCAGTCCACTGACATCACAGGTGTTTCCTCTACTTGTCCTGCAGTGGATGGCTATTGTAACCTATGCACTGAACAACCATTATATAATGATATGTGAGCACTGTTTAGTGGAGTAATACAGTGAAAATAGCCTGCTGAAATATTGTTTTCCCAAAGGAAACGTGGGTTTAGAGGAAGTGGGTTGAAAAATGCTGGTTGTCATTCAAACCACTAGACTGGAAATATCTAATGGCCAAAAAAGATGAACAACTCTATATTGAAGGTGCTGCACTTTTTAATTTCTTACTTTATTTGGGCTATTATATATATATATATATATATATATATATATATATATATATATATATATTAATTATAATCAGGGTTTCTGAAAAGTGACAACAAACCTGCAATGGATATGGTCCAGGGTAAAAACATTTGCTAACAAATAGCAAAGGACAGGTTTTTCGGATCACCCAGGTTCACTGATGAAAGTGTATCTTCTGCAGCCTTGGAGAGTTTTAATAAATCAGGCCCACTGCCTCAATTTGGCAAAATGTTAGCGAACAAAGGCACATTCGACAATACTATTGGTATGTGAGGACACTGGACACTATTCCAAAAGTTACCCTGAATCATCTTAAGTATGTTCAAGAGCCTAATGCTTTGACTTCCAGGTGGGAAGTGACTGTACTAGGAGGAAGGCCCTAAAAAAATAACAACATAGAGCGGTGTTTCCCAACCATGGTTTAGCAGTTGCTAGGGGTACCTTAAGCAATGAGCAATTTGTGTCTCTCAGGTCAGTTTAATTTACTCCAATGATCTTTTTGCCTATCTGTAAGGATGGCATTCTTCCCTGTGCCCAGCCATGTAAAAAGATTTGTTCTCATTAACCATGACACTAATGTATTGTGAACTGTGGATAAAGTGGTTATAGCAGGGGTTTATTAAGACCTGAAAGTTATTGCTATGGGTTCCCCCATGTTAAAAAGGTCAAGAAACACTGACTTACAAAATAATGGAATAAGATCAATTTAAACCAAAAGTGACCATATGAATGTTATGGAACAAGAAAAAAGTGTTATCATTAATATTTTTTTTACTTACAGTACCTTAGAAGGTAATAGAATGTAATAGAAGGGAAGCTCACCATTACAAAAAAAATAGCAAAGCCACAAATATTGGACTTGGCATAACAGACTGCAAGCTTATTGGGCAGGTTGCTGGCAAAGCTGATTTTAAACCATTTTAAACCATTTGCTCATGTCTAGCAGAAAACATTCTTTAAATGCAACTCCAAACTGTGGGCATAGGCACTTATGGCAGAAAATAAAACTAAAACCCTCTCTAGTGGACTATAAATCACTCAGTACCCAATAGCCAAGACTTTTCTGTATCTGGTGCACTTAAAATATTTCCTTACATCCAAAGCAAATAACATGACATTGCTTAGGTTGCTTGAATTCTTTACTGAAAATACTTAATGACGAACAGCCACTGCTAAGGTAGACATTTAGACAAAGCTGTTCAATATTTTGTCTGTAGTAAAGAAGCTGCTTTTGTACTCTTAGAATTGGTTGTTCGGACAAACTATTAAAGCAGAAGAGAAAACAAATGTCGGGACAAAACTTAGGAAAGTTTTTGGGTTTTTCTTTAAACTCAAGAACCAACAACCAATTTTAATATATTTCTATTTATCTGTCTTTATTTTATTTACATGGTGCTGACATATAATATAATGTCCCTACTATAGTCACATGTAATTCACCACAGTCTAAGGCTAATTTCATAGGGAAGAAAATTATTTTGAATGTTTTTGGGATATGGAAGGGAACCAGAGTGCCTGGAGAAAACATGTAAACATGGAGAGAACATACAAACTGCTAACCAGTGAGCCAACCATGCTGGCCAGTAGTGGTGGATACATAGTTCCGTTCACAATCGATCAACTCAGGTTAGGGCTATTCCATCCTCAGAATAGAAATTAGGAATTGAGTTGACTGCATTGGCTCACCTGTCATCTTTCTTTACACATTTTTGTGGATTACATCAGGGCAACCCTCTATTTTATAATAGGAGAAAGTGCCAAGTTCCCTCCCCTTCACAAATTCTAGTTTATATTACTTATAATCTATACATCATGTAATACAAATTTAGCAGCAAAAACAAAACCCAAACAATATCCAAAACACAAATTAATATCTTGGCAATGAGATTTATCCACCAGTATCTCTTAATGCAGAAGTAGCACTCAATGCTGATCTTTACCCACTGTTGGAAGAGATCAGCCCATAACAAGTTTGCACTGTGCTGTTTGTATAGCGGTGGATGTGTTTTCACAGTGCTTCTGTATAAAGAGGTAATGCAAGCAATTGATTCCTTGAAGCTGCTGTGAGCTCATCTTATTACGGAGATAGTAATGATAATGAAGAGTCTCAGTCTGTTCTGTAGTCTGTACAATTGTCTCTCTAGAGAGCTGTATTGTATGTGGCTCCAAATTAATACCATTAGAAAAAGAAAGGTCTTCTACTCCCAGACGTACTTTTATATTCTTCCAGGGTCTACTTTAAACGATTCTGCCTGAGTAGTTTCCAACTAATTTCCTGGTTCACCACAGTACTGCTCAGTAATTGCATTTCCTTGGACATTTCCAAACAGCTCTCCTATGGCGGAGCATTTCATTTCCAAACACAGCCTGGGAAAGTGTGAACACAATAATGTCACATGTGGCCTCACCTTTTCTATCCCCAACACAGTATGCGCAAATGGTTGCTGTCAAAAGAGAATTCAATTCAGTATGCATATTCATGGAGCAATATAGTGCTTTATGCAAAACATCATTAGATAGAGGAAATGTTCTTATTAGCTTACCTTTTTTAACATCTTTCTGCATAAAGTTTGTAATTTCATATGTACAACAGTCTTATTTGCTTGTTGTATATACCTACTGAAGGTGTTGCATGTTAGTATAGAACAGGGCCTGTAGATTTATGTTTGCACTACCTATGGGTGTCAATTGGAATATAAAAGCAGCTCATAGAAGCATGTCAAATAAATGTCATGGAGAGGTCAACTGTAACTCAATTATAAATTATCTCAAAATCATCTCAAATGGATGGCATTATAAAATGTTGTTTTCATGTCAGCACATATGTGTTTAGATTTTTGTTTTACTTTACCCACTACCACTTACCCATTATTAACACATTTTTGTTGTAGTAATGTACTCTGTAATCATGCCTCTTTAAGAGGTGAATATCTGGTCATCCTCCATAAAAGGATCTTCAAAATTCCACCAAAGGTCCACCCCCCCCCCCCCCCAATAAATACATACACCTTCCTGTGGCAGCTTTAAGGCAACTCCCAAGCATTTTTTTAAAGTAATTGTGTATTTCCAATATTTCTCTGTAGGCCATATCAAAATATCCTTCCAACTGTATTTTTTTTAAATATTCCCAGATCCCCATGCCTTTTTTGACAGCAGTTTACCAATATTTGCCCCCCTGTCCAATGAGATTCGATGCTATGCTCATTTTCGTGGATTTGGCTTACAGTACCATCTGTATGCTGATGACACTCAAATCTATCTGTCCACCCCTGACCTGTCTCCCTCAGTCCTGGATAAGGTCTCATGCTGCCTGTCAGCCATCTCATCATGGATGTCTGACCGATTTTTGAAGCTCAACCTGGATAAAACAGAACTCATCATCATCCCCCCCTCAAATTCCAAATCTCCCCCTGACATATATCTAACTGTTAACAACACTGTTATTCGGCCCTCCCCTCAGGCACGTTGTCGTGGTGTCACCTTTGACTCTGCCCTCTCATTTACCCCCAATATTCAAAACATTTCCAGGTCCTGTCACTTTCACCTACCCAACATCTCCAAAATCCTCCCCTACTTGTCCCCTGAGACCACCAAACTCTTTGAACATGCTCTTATCATCTCTCGTCTGGACTACTGTAACATCCTTCTCTCTGGTATTCCACTAACCCGACTCTCTCCTCTACAATCTATTATGAATCCTGCAGCCAGACTCATCCATCCTTCCCACCGCTCCTCTTCTGCATCTCTTTGTAGAATCAAATTTCACTTTAGAATCAAATTTTAGCTCCTGTGCTGTGCCTTTAAATCCCTCCACAGTTATTGTCCCACTTACATTTCTGACCTGGTAAAAAATACTCCCCCAGCGCCTCTCTCCGCTCCTCCAATGACCTACTAATGACTTCCTCACTCATAACCTCATAATAAGCACGAATACAAGACTTCTCTAGCTGCTCCAACTCTCTGGAATGGTCTTCCTCGTCCTATTCGGCTTGCTCCTACTTTCTGCTCATTTAAAAGAGCACTCAAAACCCATTTTTTCAAAATTGCCTACCCATCTTTTTCTGTCTTTTCAAACCATCACTACTTCCCACACTACATATCTCCCATCCTATTGTGTGCTAATTCCCCCACCTACTAGATTGTAAGCTCTTCTGGGCAGGGTCCCCTCCTCCTGTATCACTGTCTGTATTAGTCTGTCATTTGCAATCCCTATTTAATGTACAGCGCTGTGTAACATGTTGGCGCTATAACAAACCTGTTTATTATTATTAATAATAATAATAATAATAATAATAATAATAATAAATAGTAATTTTTAGCAATCCAAACATGAATGGAACCCAGACAAATTCACTCATCCTTAAAACAGTGCATACAACAAAAAAACAAATGACAGTATACTTTTAGCGGCACTTCCTATATCTCAGGTAGGATTCGGTGTGCAGCTTCTGCACTAAATTCAGGTAAAGCTGACTTTATGGTAATTGCAAGCACCACTCAGTAAACACTAGCAAATACTGTCCTCCTTGGAAACCCAGGAGGGTCTTAGATAGGATTGTGGGAAACGTGGGAAATTGGGGCATCTGTAGAAAGGAAGCGTACATGTTGTAAGGCTTTTCAATTAAAAACAAGACCTTAACTTTAAAGTGTTAGATTGTAAAATCTGCGGTAATTCTAGGTTGGATTTTGTTAGCGGATTATGCGTTCTGTTAGTCAAAACATCACAGCTATGATGTGTCCTAGAGTCAGAGTCCCAAGAAATGTCTTTGTTCTATTACAGAGGTAAGTTTGCTTATTTAATTGTTAATCCCTCCTCCAGCACCTCCATGACTGGTAAAATAGGCACTTTTTGTGTTGGAAATTGCTTTAGGCATAGTAGGCTTCACTGCAGTGGAAAAAAGGTATTTTATGTAAACCTTTGGTATGATAAAATGTTTTATGTTTGCAAGAAAAAAAAGGCATTGTGAAAATGTGACAGTGCAAAGCAGCAGGAAAATAGTCATATGGAAATTTCTAATTTAGAGGTCCTATTTGATACATTTCTAGTTTGTTTTAAAGAACAAACATCAAGGTACTCCAAATGGTAGATAATTTGTGCTGAAAGAAAGTGCTGATTTATTGCTTGTAGTACAGGATTGTCTTTGGCTGTATCTGAAGGATTGAAGGCGTGTAAGCATGTGAAATAAATAATTGGCACCATTCAACCCACGTTGGAACATAAACTACTGACTTCCCACTCTATTACATGTATTAAATAGAAGTTTATGTTTAGATTAAGGGCTGGACCTGGATCCATTTACACAATGCTAAACACACAGTAATGGATGGTGCATGGTTTATAAGAAAGCCAGATACAGATTTGACGGCAGACAGCCAGCAATAAATATTCAATTAACTCCCACACTGTTTATACAGAAAAATCCAGGGCTTAAAGGTGAGGATACTATAAAGGAAATGTCAGCCAGTTATTCTTACATTAAAAAGCACTTTGTAACATACAACATATACAATGCAGGTAAAAGTTTCTTAAATGGAAAAGAAATTCATGTGAATGTGTTTGATTACATTGAGGTGACAGAAAATGGGGGGTGCAGAATTTTATTTGTCATCTTCATTTTCTATGTTGCTCTTTTACTATGACTTTCAACTCATTGACATTCAAAGGACTTCATGAACGCAGTGGCTCTTTCATATATAACCAGAAGTTTCCTCTCCATTCTGTTGCTCATCTATTGGTCACATCATAGTTGAAGTCTTGTTTTAAAGTATTGATATATTACTATTTATATTTACCTCCTTATTGTACAGTGATAAAAACCTGTAGTACAAAGTGAGAGACCTGTAATAGTAGAAGACTATATAACTTTTTAAAAATGTGTTTATTTGAGGACCCTGATGTATCAGTGGGTTGGCTCTTGGGAAAAGCTATGCAACTAATAAAATGGTGGTTGGCTGTCAGTCCTGAGGGGTGAGGATTCCAAGGCAGGGTAAATTTGCATGCAGATCATGCTAGTTATTGGTAATTGGTAATGTGAACATGGGTTGAACTAAAATCCAAAATTTGAAAGTGGAGCTCCAGTCATATTTAAATGATGGAAGTGAAATGGATAGTAAGTTTTAGTTGGCAGTTTGGATCGCTGGATCATTACCATAAATGCTGAGGTCTTTGCAGTTTAGGCCTCCATGTCCAAGACAGAGAGGTGTTGTGCCATATCGTACAGTTCATGTATCTTTTTTTGGACATTGTGGATGCAACAATAAAAAAATGTGAAAAATTCTGACCCTTGGGGATGAAACATAAAGAAACCATGATGTGTGCTGTATTGTGTTATTAGGAAAAACTGTAGAAAAAAAGGTTTACTTTTTTTTAACAAGTTTATATGTATGCAAACCACTTTTAATTAGGCAATTTTTATATTGAAATAAGCAATCATTTTATTTTTAACTTTGATGTACACTTCCAGATCTTTAAACCTTGCAACAAATTCATTTTTAATTAAAATGTTCTGACCAGCCTGTGAAGCTAGATTGAAATCTGAAGGACTGCTGATAGAAATCAATGAGATGTCCCAGAGCAGTATGATGTATTGGAGATCGGTCAGAGAGTTCTGGGGCTCCAGAATGACGCCGCCGTTGAAGTCAAGGTACTATATGGTTCTGGGTGTGTGACATGCATTATATTTCATTTGACAGCTCAATCTTGAGTGAAACCATTTTCTAATATTTTCTCTTTCTTTAATTTTCATCTGACAATCTATTTTATGATGTGAAGCCCTAGGAATGACAGGAGCAAATGTACAAGCTCCCTTACAACGGAAGGCAAACCTCTGAAATGACTGACAGGTCTAGGTTAAACAGTACACCTTTTCATTCAGAGGAGGAATTTCTACAAAAATTGTTGCGTTATATATGAAAGAAAAATTCAGGCACAGTACAAAACCTCTTTTTATTCTGTTTATGAAAGCTTACAGAGTTCAGGTATGTGTTAGGAACCAGACCAAGGTCATAAAGATAAAAAACTGCCAACATCTGATTAAAGTTGTTATATAGCTCATCATCTATTAATTGCAGAATTTCCTGATTTTTTGTTTTCCTAGAATAGATAACAGCAGCATTAGCGTTTCCTTTTTGGTGGTTAATGATTTGTCCGATCCCAGCACACTGTATTTAGTGTATTAAATCCAAACAAAGAGAAGAGAGAGGTTGTGTGTAATAAAAAATGTGGGCATAGCGTACACTTAAGCTAAGAATTCTGTATGTATACACTAATATTGTTAATATTATTATTATTATTATTATTAATAATAATAATAATAATAATAATAATAAACAGGATTTATTTAGCGCCAACATATTACTCAGCGCTGTATAATAAATATGGGCTATTTATATCTTAAAAGAATCAGCATATATAAACAATACCAATCATAATAAAAACATATGAGTTGCCAGCTACTGAAAATTTGTCAATAAATACATAGCTCCTATTGTAGTTATTAATGTAAATATGTAAATAGAATTTTAGTAGCATTCTTTGGTGGAGCCTACAAAAGTTTGCCTCTCAACGCATTTTACAGCCTAAAGCACTGCTTTATCAAGAAGGAAGGAGGAAAAAGACAAATTACAACTAATCAGTATTAGGTCACTTCAAAATCACTTTTCTAAAAGTTACTCTCCTGAATGTATTTCTAACCCTAATTCAACCAATATATCCATGGCTGATTTTTTGGCCAGATATCTCAAGTGCAGCTAAATGCATAGACAAGATATAGCCTGCAAAATGCTTTAGTCACTCCACAGCTGGAAATATGTGCCATATACTAGGGCTTGTAATGGTTTCCCATGATGCACCCAGCATTCCACGTAATAGAGCGTATTCAGATATGAAACACAAGCCCAGGAGTTTTACTGTTATTTTTAATTATTAGAATTATTTATATGACCATGCTTTACAAAATAAGTACAAATTTGAGTATTACTTACTATGATACGAAATAATCAGTCATTTTTAACTGATAATCATATTTAACCATTAAATTGTATTAGGTGTTATTTAAAGTACATCCTCACTTTCAATTATGTTTAACTATAACAGTCAAGGCCTAAACTGGCAGTGCCATTCCTTTTCAGAGTGCCGGTGGGCTGTGACATACTTCACTGCATGGCATTTCCTCTGTAGGAGAGGCTAAGTAGTGGATAAACCATTTCATTACAAGCCTGCATAGAGATGGCTTTTTCACTACTGAAATATTGAAAAGGCCACACATGTGCAGTGCACTACTGCCTGCCAGGTCCAGAAGACTGGAACCACCAAAAGTCACATATACTGTGGGCATTGAAGGAGGCCACCATCTAAGGCAGTGTTTCTGAAACGGGTACATGAAATCCTAGGATTCCTCAAGAGGTTGCAGGAGGTTCCTTGAAAAATTAGCAATCTGTACTTCTCAGGTCTGTTTAGGTGACATCAATGATCTTTTTGGCTAACCTAATATTGCTTATCAGCACCATGCTAATATACTGTGAGCTGTGGATATAGTAAATATAGCTGGGGTTCCCTGAGAACCTGAAAGTTATTTTAGGGTTTCTCCTATTAAAAAGATTGAGAACACAGATCTAAGGTCAATAGAAGGGGCTGATGAAATCTATGAAATGGGAAGAACTCAGAAGGGACTAGGAAAACTGGCATCAATTTTGTTGAAAATGGAGGAGAACAATAAAGACTTGGGCGCCTAAGACAGCTCACAGAGTTCAAGTATGTGGACAAAGGCGACCTCATAGGATATGGGCTGCAAAAATACCATCTTGTACTAAGGTCCAGAGTTCAGGTTTTGGGTGTAAAGTCCAAGGATAACAACTCTTTTAATACCTGTTGATCTCCAGTTGGAACTTGCCACAAATGACATTCTAATCCATGGTATTCAATCAGCATTATGTGAACAGCTGTAAAAAATACATTTGAATAATGTTTTTTTTCCATCTTCTTATCCTCTATCCCATTATTTGACCCGGAGTTTCCTCTTTACCGGCCATATTTTGCATGAAGGAAAGGGGTTTGCATATGCGTGAAGGGATAGAGGCAGCAGGGTTATTATGAGTGGGGGTGAGCCGAGGTTCTCATTCTTCAGATGCCACATGGCAGAAATATACATAAATTATATATTTTTTTCCTTTGGTATAATGCCCCTTTAATGTGGATCTGGGAATATAAATGCACACTGCCATAATAAATATATTTTAATTACTTTAGGATTGATGCTTCCTAGTAAAAGTTGTACTTCAGGCCAATAATAATAGTATGCAATAACTAGGATGCAAAGAATTTCTTTCCAGAAAAGGTGGCAATTTAATGCTCTGTTTGTGTGACTACCGGCTGCCCAAATCTCTGCCAGTAAAATCAATTTGAAATAGGGAAATCTCACCTTGGGCTTAGATTCTGTGTTACAGTGGGAGTATCATTTCACTTCAGTCTTTATTATTTTGTGCAAAATGAAATGTAATTGCATTTTTCCATCTATAGGAATTTCTTTGGTATCAGTAATATAGTAATTGTATTTGTAGCATTAGTACCATTATAAATTTATGTATAAAAGTGTAAAAAAACAACTGTGGAAACAAATAATACGCGGCATGTTGAGCTCATATTTAATATTGAAACAACACTGCTTTGTCAAATAATTGTTATACAGCAGCCTTTCAGTCTCCACCATTTATTATTAACCACTTTTACGCCACCTAGACCAGCGGCACAGATTTTACATTTCTGCTACTAGCCTGTTTATTCTGCAAAAACATTGTCATTGAGTTGGATTAGATTAGAAAAAAATCATAATATACATAATAAGTATAAATGTTATTTTAAAATTTGTCCTGTTAAAAGCTAAAATCTTGAATAATTGCAAAGCCATTGCAAAGTGTTTTGTAAAATGTTGTTTTCAAATGATTCACTTTTTTTAAAGTGAGGCCCCAAAAGCCTTCGACGGGAGATAGGCAGGGGCCAGCATGACTGAGGGGGGTAGGTCAATAGGTTTTGTGAAAAGGGGTGTGATTGGACTGATCTAATAGAGGGGTCAGGATAGGTCATTATTGAAAACAAAGGGAGGAATGAAATTAAGTTTCAAAAAAATAGAGAGAAAAGGGAGGAGTTTAGAAATTTGCCAGTTGAAAGGAGAATAGATCCCCACCCTCCTGGCCTGTGTTTAAGGGCTTTGAAGATGTTAAGGTAAGGCGGTGTGAGGACCTCAAGAACAGGGGGTTTGTGTAGATGGGTGTAAAAGTTACAAAGTGTGGAGAGCCAACCTTGGTATGGGGTCTCCAAAAGTGGTTATTGGAGGGTAAGTGGGTAACTTTGGTTTGGAGAAGCAGGATTGATATCGTTCCCGAGGCTGTAGAGTGGCGCCTGGGAGCATGACGTATATATATAAATTTAAATGCAGATCCAGTGTTAATGTGGTTAAGTAGAGTTAAGACCTGTCAAGGACCTGCCACCTGAGAGAGATAAGGGTATAGTGGATAAAGTTTTTTTTAAAAGGATGGTTATATTTGTCACTTGTAATGTGTGTTAAGTTATTTAAAATTGTTACGTTAATAAACGGCCTTAGGGCCAATTTTCACCATACCCGTAGCTGTCAGAGTGTTATTGTAAGGTAAAGTGGGGAGGGGTGGAAAAGGTGGTGCAAGTATGTTAAAAAAGCTCTGGCATACCACAGTCATGCAACACAATAAAAGAAAAATGAAAAATAGATAATATATAGAAAAACAGAAACACAAAGAGGGTATAATGAACTAGTTAGAGCTGGTTAGTGTGAACGTATTAATAACAGATTAAAAGAACAATAAAAAAAACTGTCACTGCCTGCAGATCATAATTATTCAATCTGATGAATTATAGGCAGGCAGGTTATAAGAATGAACTGTAGTGAGGCAGAACACCAGTGTACTGTACTTTTCATGCCCTGTGTCGGACCCAATGCAGGACTCCCCCTTCTCTCTTTGAAATATGGTCAAAATCAGCAAAATAGGATTGCTGAAGTTAGAAGTATAACTGAAGTTGAAGTTAGAAGTATACCTAAATAACCTAAAAATGAATAAGGTGTAAAATATATTTAAAGCATAGACACAATGTGATATCTACTTTGCAGTTTATACATTTGGTGACTGTGTTTGTTTTCTTTTATTCTAGCTAAGAATATTTCAGCAAGTACAGACCTTCTTTTACACTCTGAACTGAGAATATGTTATCTTCTGTTTTTCCAGTTATCTTCTGTATACTACAAAACACAGCTGAGGTGGGAGATGGTGGTGGTCCTAATCAAAAGAATAGCCTAGAGTGAATAATGCAGCTACAAGTACCACAATTTTCAGGACTGAGCTGTCAATTTGACAGCTACTGTAGGCTTTTTCGCATTACATGCAGACCTGCAAGACTTGGTTGTCATGTTCATAGTGTTGCTCAGTGGATTAAGCTGCTGGTGCCAGAAGTCTACTATCAGGTGACAGTTGTGACTTGCAGGGCTTGGCTGTCATTTTGCTGTTACTGTTCTATGAATCAGGTCCGGTATCCAGTTGTCAAACTAACCTGCTCAGGACTCCAGGTTTAGGGGCAAGTGATAAAACCTGGTACTGGTGGACCAGTACAGGATACCAGTACAGTATTATGTGAAATGGTAAAGTTGGAGGTCTGTTTGCAACATCTTACCCAGGACCGTAATCACAAATTTTTGGACTCCATGTTAGGGCCCACCTGGTCCAAAAGTTTCAGCATTGCAAAAGTCAAACTATGTTGATCAGGCTACAGAAGTATCCCCTCAGAAGGTGGCCCTGTCTTCCCCCTTTAGTTCTTTTGCTGAATTTCAAGTGTCAAGAGTTGGCCAAAGGTGTAAAGCAATAAAAAAAGGGTTATCACAGCTGATCAAAATGGATCTTGGTTCTGCAAACTCTACTGGTACATGTGCTCGATTTATATTATGAGACATACAACTCTACCCAATGGAAGATCTATAAGCTAGAATAGTCAGGATGTAATGTAATATATGGGATAGTACTGTCAGCTAACAATCTATTATATATGCTACTGATCTATATTGTAAATCCTTTACACACAGATTAATAAAAGTTGTTCCACCAGTGAATTAACTTCTACCAACGCTGCCTGACTGTTATATCCAAACCCAAAAGAATGTTTCTGGAGTTAATATACAGGCACTCTTTCTTGCTCCTGATCTCCCCATAATGGGTATCAGTATGTTACATTATTATAGTATTTTTCCTGTATAGAAAATTAGCTGCCCTTTCTGTCTTGAAAATTTATATAATACATACAAACAGTGGGAAGCCAATGTAGCCCCTAAGCAATGTATCTGATTCATATCAAATATGTTTTCTGAATGTATTTAGTAAATGCGTGTAGGCAGGTGCAGCACCACATTTTTTGATCATAACCTTACAATAATAATGCACCATACTAATTCCATATTATTCAAAATTAATTACAACATTTTATGAATTGTTCCAATCTGTGAGCATTTCTTTGCTTTGTTTTGCAGAATTCCAGTTTATGTAATTAATCCTAGGCAGAGGTACTAGACAAAAGTGGAAACACCTGAGCAAATAAAGGATACAAACAAGTTTTTTTAATTAACAATTTCCATATAGTAGTGGATTGTATGTTTTCGATTAAAGTTTCTTTTTTCACAGAGATCTGATCTGCAGTTGCCTACCCGGTTTATATTACACTTCAAATAATGCACAGTGTAATCAACGGGAGATATATCTGTGCACCCTTAACATACATTGCATTGTGATGTCATCCATATGAACTCCTTCTGTCCTCACTATATGGAACATCAACAAACACCAACAAAAGCGATAGAGCACCAAGTAGCTCTAAAACACCGTGCGTGTGTATCTGTGTTCTCAGGGCTCCCAAATATAGGGAAGATACATGGTAGGTCACTGAGAAACACAAGTGTCTCATTTGTACTAAGTATTAAAGCGGACCTAAATGAAACATTTTTACATTACATAGAAGGGTAGACAACCCTTCTAAATAAAGTAAAATGTTTTTGTTTTTTTTTTATGTGCAACGCCATAAAAAAATATAAAATAAAAAGGTGTAGCACCGCTCCAGCAGCGATCAAAACATGATGGGAGTGCAGAGCCTCCCGGGATACCTACGTCACGCATCCTGTGAGGCTCTGTTTGCTCCTTTTACGCATGCCCTAATCTTGGGCATACGCAAAATGGGCATTTTTTCCACCAAGGGGAAAGGGATGCCGATCTCATACATACGCAGTGGGATTGGCTCTCCTTTGTTTTCCCCTTTACAGCAGCTACGTCACCCCATCTCGCACCTGTGCAGTGCGAGATCGGGTGACGCAGAAAGAAGATGACAGAAGATGGCGGCGCCCAATGCTTCCTCCACGCCGGAACAAGGAAGAATTGTAGGACGGCGTGGGAGCAGATTGTGGCAAGAACCAGCACCATTGAGGGATCTGCAGGATTAAAGGTAAGTGATATTTTTTTTTCTTTTTAGATTAATTTTTAAATTTTAAGGTTTTAAATGTGAAAAAAAATAATATATCACAGGTTACTACCCTACAGAAATGGTGGCTGTTTAAGTTTCCTTTTTTATGTGAATTTGTTTTTCTAACTAGCAATGCACTTCTTGTCTTAGGGTGACAGTGTTTACTAATTGTACTGTAAAGTACTACTATTGAAGGAGTAGCATTGTCTTGCTAGGCTAATGACATTATTTGGAATATAAAACATCTTCCTAGCAAGGAAGAGGGTTGTAGTTAGAGCTACAGCACTGATGGCTGGTGTTGCCAGTTTTCACCAGCTACCTCGCTTTGTAGGTTTGTAAAATGTTGTTATTTGCAACTGACCTTGGTTTACACTCTGCCTGCCACCTGCCATGACCATTTCAAACTTGGATTACGTTTTCCCAGCCCTGAGCATTTGCATGGATATGGATTGTGTTTGCTTGCTGCCTACCTTGGCCATCCAACCTACTCAGGTAGGGTGACCCTGAAGTGTCCTCTAGGGTTACCGGCCCATCACCTCTTGCGGGGTGCTCTGATAAAGACCGGGTGTGGCTTAGACTCTGCTCCACATATGAGGAACTGGTTCTGGATTGATTTATCATATACCAGGAAGAGTTACATGAACATTTACAATTTTCTTCTTTGTTTCTACTATTATCTTATCAGAGTAGTATGCAAAGTATGCAACGCAACTTTACATTCTGGGGGAATTCCTTCACTGACCAGCACACAAAGACAACTACAAATAGCTATATTTATTTACCAAGATATTGCATGATCAGTATGCCGCTGTAGCATATTGTATCATAAATGATTGGCATTCTTTTTCTTTAGAAGATAATACTTTCACAATTAGTGTTAGCAGAGATGCCTATAGTTTAGTAAATGTGAATAGGTGGCAACACGGGAGAGCAATTGAGTTACAGGGAAAGAATGTTGCCACCCCATATTATGAAATGTCTATTCCTTTGCACTTGTAGGCTTCAAGTTGTGAAAGAAAGACAAATGTATACAGCAATTAAGTGAACCTGTTGCTGTGCCCTAAGGGAGGAAAATAAGAATGCATATCAATAAGACATAAGTTGTAAAGGTTCTGGACATGAACTATGCATTGCTCCTCTGTGATGTACACTGCTTCTTTTCAACTAATAAGCTGTATCATAACTTGGAAAGGTGCTGTCCTTTCTGCTCTGCCCTTAATTAATGTCTACATGTACAAGCTGGGGTCTTTTGGCATTTCACAGATCCTCGTTAATGTTCGCATTGCAGAGTGCAGACACATATCAAACTCAGTTTAATTCCAAGATGTGACAACCTCCCAGAAAACAGCATAGGTCACAACGTGCTAAAAACATTCATTTACCATCTCAGGAGACACCTCTTCGGTCACCTCTGCACATGAGAGAAATTAGAAGATTATTAGAAGGGTGCCCTGTTAAACATAGGGCTGGAGTTGTGTGAAGTCGATCTGTAGACATGATTGGGTTCAACTAGGGGGACCCTTGCCAGAGAATTGGAAGGGGTCTGTTCAAACACTGCCCTGCAGGCACAGGGTGGCTGTAATTGGTGCCTTTGCTCATTACAATGCCACATTTCAACACTCTCCAGCTTTCAAAGAGCATGTGAGAGGTCTGTGGGAGCAATCTGATTTTCTCTAAAGACCATATACATATTTATTTATCAAGTAATTGTGGTGTATACATATTCAAGATTAATATATAAATATATATATATATATTTATATATATTTATATAGTGAGAGAGAGAAAATAACATGTAAAATAAAAAATACAATAATAATGCTGATTTACTATGAATTTACATATTTAAAAATATGACATATACCTTGACATATACCAAACATTGAACTTGACATATACCAAACATTTGTGGAGGAATCTTTCACCTGTATGAGTTTTCTTTGTGAATGTCTCAACACCAATAAATATTTATTGAAAGTTACACTAACTGTGTTATAAATATGCTGCTACAAATATTAATGTTATTAGCATGTTGATGAAAGGGGAGAACCAGGGAAGGCAAAATATAAGCAGATGAAAGAATCCAAACCTTGTTATTTCAGCATTGGTATCCAGTATCTCACATTTAATTTATTATCATACACATGTATTAGGTTAAGTCATTGCAAAGCTTGAAAATTTGGGGAAGTTTTTATAGCAGAATGTGGGTAAACTTTGCTTACTTATAGTGGGCTTCAAAATAGGACATCAGAAATATGTTTTCATGTTATGCATTGGGTATGTGTAACACTTGGAGATTTTTATCACCATTCGCAGAGATTATAGTTCTCCCTGTAACAATGCATTTTTCTGGCCTGACCTTTATTCGGGTATCATCCATGGTCAGCATCTACACCTTAGAATAAGATGCCAGCTCAAACATGTAAAAGTTATGTACACCTTGGTGCCTGTGTTGTTCACAGATGTACCACACATATCAACCATTGCTAGGGCCTTTCACCTTGTGACTTGCTATAAGGTTTCCATGTTGCTATCTGAGGATTTGGGGAAAGGGGATGAGGAAATTCTACTTCCTGCTTGTAGCAGACAGATAACATAATAAAAGTTTACAGAAAGTAACTATATGGAAATAAATAATATTTGTGTTTACTTATAATAGTTAGAGCTTCTTTTTGAACATTTTACAAAATTATTGCTGCATATTTTGACAAGTTAGGAATGTGAAATTACTGAAATGTTCACTTTCATTTACACTTTGTGTTTTTACACTTTTATTGGAGGCACAGAATGGGTAAACACAGAAAGATTTTTAATTCCTATGAAAATACTTGATCTAAAGTGAATAGAGAGAACATTCATAACTAATTGTAACTGACCAATATTATTATTATTATTTTTTAATGTTATTATTATTATTAATAATATTATTCTTATAAAATAATAGCCAGTTTTTACAGTAAATAGCACCAACACACAGCGCTTTACAAAGTCCATTGTCATATCACTGTTTCCCAAAGGGGCTCACAACCTAAAGTCTCTACTGTAGTCATATGTCATTAACACAGTCTAAAAAACATTTTTAGGGGAAAACCCATTCTCAATCTTTTGTGTGTAGATTGAACATGTTAGTAAATATGCAGTGGACACGTTATACAAATAATCAAAACATGAGAATGAAATTCCAAATGTTTATTTTTATTTTTTTTTTAAAGCAACTTAATCAGATTGTCAAATGTGTGCGAAGTACCTAGGGACTATTGACCAATCAATATCAATGGAAAAATGGATGGATGTATTGGTTAAGTGAGGGCTAAATTGCCAGCAGAGCCTGAAACAAGTCGACACAAGTTAGTATTTTCCAAGAGTATTCTTTTTAGTCAACCTACACTCAGTATACCAACCTAATGCTAAGAAACATATAGATGGGTATTAAAATAGAAGCGGCACAACCTTTAGTTACAACACAAAAGTCATACCACTGACAGCAGCCATTGTATTTCTTTCTAGGTGTGCTGAATGTTCACCTAGAGGGATAAAGAAAACAATACCTGGTGTAAATAATATTAAATATAAATTTACCTGATTTTTGCCTAGAAATGTCCACACTGCACAGTCATCTTTGGACACCCTGTGTAACTGCTGTTACAGAACAGTAGAGCTCAAATGCTTTTAATATAATGTTTATCTGACTAAATATCTACGTCTGTGACTCCGGTCAGGTTAAGGTTGAGTACCGTCTGCCAAAGTTCCTTTTATGCAGCCATTAAAATGGTTTTACTGTTCTGTTCCTGCAAACTCTATTTCAGTGCACTGTTCCCAATGCTACTAAACTGCTACTGACTTTAAACATGAATGCTTTTAGTGTCCTAATAGAAGCCAGTGTTATGCCTCCCAATTATGAACATTTATAGTTTTACATACCTCCCAATCCAAATCTTCCAGATAGGGCAGCCTTGATCATCGATGCATAGCCAGAGTTTAATTTTTCCTACCAGATCCTCCAAACTTTTGACATTCCAGAGAAACCCGTTACAAGGCTCAGCTTCTTGCATTATCACCACCTGCCTAAATAAATATGTTATTAATAATTGTTGCATTTTAAATAAGATCAATGAGACATGGCTCAGGAATCCTAGATCTAAATTACTTGTTTTTGGTAAGCCTGTACTTTGAAGCTGGTCCTAAAAATAGGCAGGTGTTGAAAGACCGCTTTGTGCAAGTAGTAGCGATAACATAGTGCTCACTTACATGGAGTCCTGATGGGACCTGCCCCATTTCATGGTTCATCTGATGTTTAATAAAAAAAAAGTATCTAGGGCATCACTATTTGATTTATTTGGATTTGCATATATGTAACATGTATTCTTCTTAACTGCTGCAATACCACCGAAAAAATCAAGTATTAACTTCAAGGTGCCCTGAAATGTGTTTTTAGCAATGAAAGTATAACTTAAGAGCACTTCATTTAAATGTGCAAAGGAGAGTTATTTTTAATATTTAGCATTTTGTAGGCAAGTCATGGTCAACCTTGATCTCTTCATTTGAAGTGCTCACTAAAAACTGGGTCACTTGATAAAATGCATTAGAGAAGCTTTTGACAACTGTGGGATTAAGGGACAAGATTCTGTATTCTCTGCTGAGACTGTACAAGTGTAGAACCTCTCATTGAATATCAATATGAGGGCTTTTATGTGGTTTATCCTTTCTTTTCTTTCCAGAGTGTGGACACAAAAATGCCTTTTTCAAGCTGTGAAGACAATATGAATAGTAATAGTAATAAATGAATAAGCATAAACCTTCTAGATTGTAAGCTCTTGAGACAGGGTCCTTTCCTCCTGTGTCTGTATTCGTCTGTCATTTGCAACCCCTATTTAATGTACAGCGCTGCATAATATGTTGGCGCTATATAAATCCTGTTTAATAATAATAACAATAATAAACTATGTGATATAATCATTTTGCCTTGTTCAATGTTATTTGTACTTTTAGAAAAAGTATTGTTATTATTATTAGGACCTAAAACATAGCCTGGCACCTCTACCAAGTGTTTCACTTTCTTTAACCTGATCTGCTAAGAATTTTGTTTTTTGATTCTCTGGGTGTTTCCCAGCTAAGCTTTGCTGCTTCTGTTCATGTGTGCCATCATCTCTGTATTGCTGTAGATGGGCAGTTCACTGGTTGCTATGCATATGCAAAGAAAGTTGGAGTTTTGATGTTCCCAAGCTCTTAAAAGACCAAAAACCAATAAACACACTTGTGATAAGCATAGGTCTATACTTAGATAAAAGGATTAGGTTATCCAAAAAAATGGTAAACTCCATGGACCTAATTTTTTAAAACTCTTTAAGACTAGAGAAGATAGACTATCGTGTGAGAACCCATATGATCCAAAAAACCTGAAATAGATTTCTTAAAATCCTTTGCTATTATTTGGCAAATCTTTTCTATCCTGGACCAGATCCATTCTAAGTTTGCTGGATCCACTTTCATCAGTGAAGCTGGGTGGTCCAGTAAACCTGGAAAGGATATTGTCCAGGATTGAAAACATTTGCTAACAAATAGCAAATTACTTTAAAGCGATCCATTCCAGGTTTGCTGGATCACCCAGCTTTACAGATGAAAGTGTATCCTCGCCAACCTTGGAGTGCTTTAATAAATCAGGCTTATTAGGTAAAATAAAATACCCACTTAGACTTTGCCTGCCATCACTCTGTGTTTTGAATTCCATGGGCTTTCTGTAGAGAGAGCTCCAGTAGGAACCTTCCTATTGGAGCTTTTTCTATATCCTAAATAATACTTATTCTAGATTTTGATATACAAGGGGATGCTGAGAAGTTCCTGGCTTTGCTACCTTCCAGATGAAATAGAAAAATGAGTGTGGGGGCATATGACAGCCTAATATCTTATTATATAACCGTGCAAATATAAGGTCTATGCGATTCCTAAAACTGTTTTTACTCTTAGTGAGAAGCTGTGATGGCAGAGGTACAAGCATGTTTCACATCGTTGGAGTTACGGGCCGTTTTTGTTTCTCCAGGGAAAGTTGGCAAAGGACATTCACACTGAGATGTCACAAACACTGGGGGAGAAGTGTCCTTCCTACAGCACTGTTAAAACCTGGATATCTTGTTTCAAGACTGGGCATTTCACCATTGAAGATGAGTCCCACAGTGGGCCCCCCCAACCTCAACTGATCCGGCAACCTGCGATGCTGTCCATGAGCTGATTATTGAGGACCAGCGAATTTCTGCAAAAAAGATAGCCCAGATATTTGACATCTCATGGGAGCATGTTGGGTTTGTTATCACAACTATTCTAGACATGCGCAAGCTTTCAGCCAAGTGGGTACCGAAATGTTTGAACAGTGATCAGAAGAAGAAACGCGTTGAAGCATCCAAAACCGTTTTGGCCGATTTTGAAGTTGCATTTTTGGCTAGGTTAGTGACTGAGGTGAAACCTGGCTCCAAATCTAGATCCTGAAATCATGGAACAGTCAAAGGAATGGCGCCACAGCAGGTCCCCGCAGCCAAAGAAGTTCTGAACCCAGATATCGTCCAAAAAAGTCAGGGTGTCCGTTTTCTGGTACAAAGACGGTATTCTGTTGGTAAACTACCTACCTCAGGGCTCTAGTATCACTGGACAGTATTATGCTAACCTCCTGGACCAGCTGAAGGAGGCAATTAATATGAAACACCGGTGAAAGTTGACCAAAGGGATCCTTTTTTTTGCAGGACAATGCACCTGCGCACTGGTCCAACGTTATGGTTGCCAAATTGAACACCCTGGGTTTCCAATTGGTCGACCATCCCCCCTACTCACCTGACCTGGCCCCTTTGAACTATTATCTGTTCCCAAATTTTAAGAAACACCTGAAGGGGCAACGTTTTGAGGACATTTCTGACGTCAGAGAGCTGGTTTGTGGCCCAACCGAAGGATTTTTTTTGAACGGTCTAGAAAAGCTGCAACTACGCTGTACAAAGTCCATCAGTCTCAGGGGAATATGCTGAATAAATGTTTTATTTCATAACTCTGGCTATCTTCTTTCTGGGCAAAGCCAGGAACTTCTCAGCACCCCTTCGTCATGCTAGCAAATTTAGTCATCATTCTAACTTTGATCTTGTTGTGTCTTACAAGACTGATGCCTGAAAGTGAAGTATGAACTAGACTACTAATGCATAACCTGCAGCCTTTTGGCTCATATTGAGCGGCCCTTGGGGGCCAATGAAAAATATTCTTTACACTGCCCTGCTTTCAGTAGACAAATAGTTTGATTGCTTCTACCATATCATAGTTATTGTTCTATGCTGTTCAACTATTTTCTTTTCTTAGGTTTTTTTCTTTTTTCTCTAATCTTTGCAATATATCTTGGTGAGAAAAATGTTGCACATGTAATTTTTATGAGGTTTGTAAGGAATAAATTGATTTGGAAAAGAGCTGTAATAGCAATGAGCTCTAAAAGTTTAATTTAATGTGTCTCCAGTCCTTGAGTCTCCCCTAACCTGTATCACCAATCTCAAACAACTACAATAGCATGCCTGCTATAGCCAGCAATTTTTTGCAGGAAGTGTGTGGTCTCGGACAATCTCCTGCAGTCTCTGTGACTTTTCCTATTTCTTTCTTATACTCACATTCTATTTTCACAAAATTTGTAGCTATTTGGTAATATCAGGGGCTGCACTAGGGCCACTAAACAAGTAAGTTGACCTTGATATTAGGCAACTATGAGAGACGTTGAGGTTGAAAGTATCAAGAAGGAAAGGTATATGTATAATTACATAGGTTATGGGAATGTATATATTGTGTACTTTATTTTGCATACCTTAAAACAATGTATCCTTTTAAACAATGAGGTTTATGAAGAGGATTTAGGGAAGCATGTGAGGAATGCCTGGGAAGCACTGGGCAAATCAATATAATTGCTGCAGCTTTCAGCACCTAGCAGGAGGCAGTTTATTAGCCTGTACCTATACAGCCTGTTTGCATTCCTAGCTACATACCTGAGAAGTACTGGCCTAGAAGAACTCATACTGTCTCATATTCTTTGGACCAAGACTAATATGCAAGTTTATCAGGTTAATAATTGTGAAAGCTACAGTTAAGATGGCATTTCTCAACATCACTAATCTATTGTGTTCATGATCCATTTCACCAGCATTCCATGAGCATGAGATGACAGATTGGAAGAGACAAGTAGCAACAAGAAGATCTGTTTACAGAGAACAATGAAGGCAGACATCTTGAGGACCGAAATGATCCTAAACCTGTTGGTCTAAGCACTTCACTTCAATCCTATTTTAATTATATAGGTCCTACATGGATCGTGATTTAGAAAGTATAAGGTCTGGGAATTCTTCCTTTAATAAAACGATGAACCCCTTTGTTTAAGGCATGAGTATCATTCAGCACGTAGTTCACATTTTTCAAGAGAAAGTAAAATGAAATTACAAGTCTTTTTTTTAAAAAAAAAAGAATATTGGTGTCACCTTTAAGTACAAAAATGTCTACACCAGTGTTTCTCAACCAGGGAGGTTGCTAGGGGTTCCTTAAGCAATGAGCAATTTGTGACTCTCCAGTCAGTTAAACCTATACCAATAACTTTTTTGTAGGGTTGCCATTCTTACCACTGACTAGCATTGTAAGAGACCCTTATCCCCTTGACCACCATGATAATATACGGTAATGTGCGGATATAGTAATAATAGAAGGGGTTCTTTGAACACCTAAAAGTTAGTAACTGGCTCCTGTGCGCTATCCCTTAGCACCTCATCTCTGCTCTTTTGAACCAATACTGCTGGTAAAAATTCTGCAGCATCAGGCATAGTTGTGGCCTCTACCACCCCCAAAATATCACTCCTGTTTCCTGTAGTGACATACAGGCATATGGATAAAACCAAGAAGTGAAGAACCATGAGATCTTAACAAGCAGTATCTATCTCTAGCAAGAACAGCATGAGTCTTGTTCTGTCTGCACTTAGGTAGAATTTTTGAAACTTTAGAAGGGTAAAGTGGATGGCGGGTTTACTTTATTAAAGACACCTAATGTAGCATATCTGAAAGTGCACTTTGTTTTCAAAGTATAGTCTTGCTTTCAGACACGTTTTCAGTTGCACCAACTTATCAATCAGGGCATAGTGGCTTTTCATTCCTCCGGCCTCCCATAGGTATATGTTGGAAATATTGTTTATTCAGTATTATTAATAATGCTTAGTAGACAGCAAAAAGAAAATTGGCCATTAACAGAGCAAGCTCTACTCATTGTTTACTATATGATGATGTATGTGATGTCATGTGATTGATTTAAAGAACGGCTATCGCAAAAAATATTGTATTCCAAAAACTGTATGGAATTAATAAATGTCACCAGGGCATTTAGTATATGAATTCCTTACTTTTATATTTCATATACATATATGTATGTTTTTACATTTATATGTAGACCAAATTGCAACAAAGTATATCACTGCCAGGAGTGCTCTCTTTTGCTAAAGAACCTCATTAACACATACATTTAGAAAAATATAAATAAAAGCAAAGAAAAATTAAAATTCATATAGCGAATACTATATTTGTAAATATTAACTATGTACTATTATGAGAATAGAATATTTTTCAAGGCAGGTTTATTGTATTCATTATCGTGCTGGCATGTCTAATCCTTAATGCAATATAAAACTCACATCACTCCTTTTATCATATAATAAAATTACCTCAACCATAGACATGGGAATTGGCTAGCTTTGATTGGAAGTGAGGTAAAGTGTGTCTAAACCAACATACAAATGCAATATATTTCAGCTTATTAGTTATTATATGTAGTTACTGCATTTGTTTTCTTGTTTTTTCCCCTTCTAATTCTGCTACTCTGTATTTGCTAGGTATAATTTTGGGGTAAATGCCCTTAATATAGTGAAACATCCTGAAAACATGGAGTAATGATGCCCCATTCCTGAGGCCCGCATCCTGCAGATGGTTGCTGTAAACCTGCGCTGGCTATGGTGACCTTAGCGTTTAGCATCATGGTGAAAGGTAAAGGCAAAATGGCTACCTAGGCCAACTCGAATCCAGATGGACAACCACAGGCAGAACTCATGTGCTTAATGTTCCAACTTGTGTCTTACAGATGATTAGGGTGACACATCCCCTTATTTAAAGCAATGTCTCTGATAGAAATGCATTTCGAACAGCAAACAGACCTTGTAATAGAGGTAGGGTGCTTGAAGTGACAACCACAGATGGTACCATGTAGAGCTCATGAAAACACAAAGTCACCAGCACTCCAACATGAGTGGTATGCCCTCTACCTTGGTGACTAGAGATGCCCTGGATCTTCTTGGATCTAGCAATGCCCAAGGCTGCATACACCTGTGCAAAAGTTGTCGTTGGAAAGGATCTTTCATGATCCTTTCCAACGACAAAAGACTTCACGGTGTATGAATGAGTGTTGTTCATACAGCACCGTTCTGTTCTATGGAAAGGGGAGGGGGAGAACGATGGAGCAACACCCCTCTGCGCTCTCCCCCCTCTCATTTTTTTTATGATTGTTCAACGTCTGTGGATCCACTAGGACGGTCGTCGGAACAAGCGTTGTACACACGCCAGATTCTCGTCCAACATCAGCCCTAATGCCTTAGAATGCCCCTGGCTGCTCTCCCGATTTAGATAACCAATTCTTTCCTTAGCAAATTTGGAATTGTAGTTTACAGAAAATAGTGTTAAAATCAGATAAGCCTGATATTTGTGCACAGTGCACAAGACGTGACTGAAGAACACTGCCTTTCAACAGGTTTTTTGCCCAAAACCTAATGTAGGCATCATATTCAGCAAGCTTCCATAATTTCTATTTGTGTTCTTGGGTTATATATACCTTAATCTATTAGCATATTTTTTGGATTGTGGGTAGAAACTGAAGAACCAGCTAGAAACCCAATAAAAGCAAGAAGAACCTATAAAACTTTGTGAAAGCATGCAAACCCAGAACCTCAGCACTACAAGACCACAATGGTATTGATCCTTGCAAAAAAATGTCCATGCATTAAAAGACACTGTAATATATAACAATATTATTCAATGACAGGCAGAATCTACAGGCTATCCAGTAATGTCAAACGTAATGTCAAACAGAAGTGGAAATCAAAACCTCAGCCTTAGCTGGGAATGTTTTGCGCACTAATTGTTAAATCATACATTAAATAATAAGGTGCTACGTTTGAGCAGCACAGACATCAATCACCCAGGGGTGACTAGAAGAGAACCCTCTCCCTTAATTTAACTTGGCAGGCAACAGGCCACAACCACAGCACATGTGGAGGGCTAATTTATGCAGAAAATACTCTGTAGCTCAGCTAAGTTTAATTACACAGATCACTGATGGGGTAAAGCTGCACTATTGCTTTCTCTATTAATTGCAACCAGGTACTTGGTGAGGTGGGAAAATTTGCTACGCTTTATCCCCCACAGTGCTGATGTTTTTATTTATACATATTGCTCTGCTAGCTCTGAATCAGTTAATGTACAAGCACAGAGCTCCTCCGGTGCCCCAGATCCTTTCTGACAACTGCCCTGTTAATCAAGCACATTATTTTTCTATAGCAATAAGTATTCTAGCAGCACACATCTGGAAGCAATTGAACACTCTGTGGAATTCCCAGCTCATACAGCGCGCATAGTGCTGCTCCATTTCTGATCCTTCTCCTTATATTGCTGCCATGGCATTTATTATTTTGCACTGCGGGGTAAATGTTTATTCACAATCTGAAGCTTAAGAAGAGCCATTTAACTTACTAAAATATAAACAATCTGCCAGCTTTGTAGCTTGTACTTTGTATCTTTAATACTATTCTAGATTTTTTTTACTCTAGTTAGTAATATTTTCTTAGTTTGCATAGCCTATTCAGTCACCCTGCAAGTTTATATTTATAATGCAGCACAGTTGTATACATATTTCAAGCTTTGTTTGGTTAATTGCAGCCACTTTAGTATGGTTAACCTGCACAGTTACTGCAAGTTACCTTATCAAATCAGATTACACAATATGGTTATTGCTCATACATCAACTTCATTGGTCTAAAGGGTCTCTGGCTCTGCTTTCCTCTGCTAGAGAATGTTTGTAATTAAGAAATGTGTGGGGGAACATAAGAACTTTTTGAATGTATTGCGTTGATAAACCGGATACCAGTTATTATTCACAGGGATAGGGGAGCTAATAATTGCTAATATACAATAAAGAAATATAAAGATACATAGCTTAGTGAATTTATATGTACTTAAATCATCCAATCATGTCAAGTAAGGATTGGTTTTGATACAATTTCACTTAAACATGATTATATATTTAAAGGGAACACAATTCTACTTTCAATCCCACTGTTCCCTCTTGCTTAAAATCCACTAACTATTCAGCAAATATGTTTTTTTGTGTTCATATAACAGAGTTATTAGTCTTATGACACCACACACCCAACAAAAGGTACATTCTTAAGTACTGATTTAGTCTATGGGAAGTCTAAAGGGATAATAACAAATACTTTATTTAGTTTCAAAGTTGTACATAACAAGACTATAAATGCCTGGGTGCTGAGCACTGTAGAAATAATGCACACGGGCTGTGGACTGGGTGTTGAGGGGTATGTTCCATTAGTTTTTTTTGGTTATCCTCATATTGGGGTCCCACATAGTCAAGGATAAAGACCTATGTTATCAGACATATACTGTACATGATATGCACTAATATAGATAAGTATACCAGAAAGTCAGAGAAAAGCAGAAAATGTTTGTGTCCAAAAATCCTTGCATATATCCTTGGCAGCAATTACTTGTATCCAGTTCTTCAATAAACTCCTGTTTCTTAAAAATAACTTACATAAAAAATTGTATATTATAATATACAATCATTTGTTTTCACTGAGATACTGCTTCCTCCCTCATTCTCAGTACTCTTTCTATGACCATAAAAACATAAACACCAATTCCAAAATCTTTGAATGCCTAAGGCTTCCTTTCATATTAGTTATGCGAAGATGTTCAATGTCTGTAATAAAATATTTATAAGAAAATGTACAAAAAGAACAAACAGCACATTATTTTTTATTTTGTTATGTTCTCTATGCTGTTTTATTTTTTTCATAAATGTATGAGTTATTTACTATTGTTGTACTGTATTTGTATATCATGCTGACTATCTTCCTGTTTTCCAAGACATGATATGGTGGACTGTTTCATTGTTTCATAAATAAAATATCTATGTTTGTACTTGAGAATGAGAAGTTCAGTGAGTAAATCACAGGTGAATGTGAAAACTTAAGTAGACTGAGCAGTGAATTAATGTCTGCAATTTAAACTTGGAGTAAGAGGGGAGGTGTCATATTTTGAACATGCAAACGTCCACAAAATATCTTGAAAAAGGAATAATTTATGCAATTTCAAATCAATTGATCAATTTACTTATCTTAAGTACAGAAGAAACTGAAGCATTATCATCTTTTCTTTCTCCATTTATTATAAACAGCAGGAAAGGCTCTGGTAATTGTCAGTTCTCTAAATGATCACCTTAAAAATGTAGTAGATACAGTTTCTTTTTAACAATATAGGCTACTAGCAGAACATCTAACATCCTCTTCCAGGGTGGCCATGCTCCAGACTTGCCTCCAAGTACATTATGCATTAAGAACTGCATTAGTATAAATGTTCTTCATCTTTATCTTTGCATTGTTGTATGATTTTAATGGTATCAGTGTCAAAACATGGCTGTGTGAAGCCATATTCCCATCTGAAAGTTTCAAGTTCTGTACATTTTGTGTTTTATATGCTTTACCATTGAAAGTTTTTTTTAAAACAATGCACCTACAAGATACTGCAGGTCTAAAAAGCACCTAAAATATAAGATTTATTTCTTACATAGAGTAATTGATAGTGTTGCTTGCACTTTAAATCTGCCCATGTCTACAGACTTTTGGTTTAAGTTTATGGCATCAGATTGACAAACGTTTGAGACGCCTCTGAGATAACTGAGAATTCCCTGACAGCCCCAAATAACCTACAGATGGTCTTCTATTAACCTGCATTTAACCTGCTATAAGTCGGTTTTGCATTACAATACACTTTATATGGGGATGCAAAACCCAGCTAAAGCAAAGAAAAGCCCATCCACACAGACCCTACGGAGATAAACATCTGGAATCTTATCAGTTGCAATACACAATAGCTCCAGCTTTATCTGCTTGAGTTTTAATTGAGTAGCACATAGTGTTACGAGACATACTTTTGGATGATGTTGCCAAAGAGAAAAATGTGATGAATCTAGATTACATTCCTTACTGAGAATATTGGTCCCCTTACCACATTATTCAGACTTTGCACAAACATCTATCTCAGTGCAAACAATTGTCTTCATCACCCATTAAAACTGAATTGGAACACAGTGCCTATTCTAAAGGAGTAGATGATTGGAGAGGTGGAAGAGCTTTGTGCACGTTATCGAGAGACTTGTCAGGCTTGTGATTATAGCACAATGGCATCTGTTTTTGTTGAAAACTGCAGCAAGATTTGAGATAGTTGTATTCTACCTTTACACATTATATCCCTAGCATGCTTTGAGTGTATTGATGGAGATTTGTGAAAAGACACACCAAGCAGGGTCTTTGCAGAGCTCTCCACATGAGAGTGTGAAATTCTGAGCATTGTTATCTTATGAAAATTGCAGTGACCTTGTCATAAGTAAAGTGTGATACACTTCAGAATCGGAAGGTGATGGCAAGTAATTTGGCAAGCAGTGGAAAGTAATCAGTATTGCTTGATTTAAACATCATTATTTGATCCTATATGCACCTTCTTTATTTATTCACTACATCCTATGTGAAAAATTTGGTTTCCCCTAAAATTGACTCTGAAGTGTATAGCTCCTATTACTTTGGTCCCTCCCTAATCTATTTATCTTTCAGAGCTGAAAGGAAATTCTGAATACCTCTGACTATGGAGGAACAAATGACTATGATAGCACTGGGTCAGTGAGCACTGTCATACTGGAAAGGTCATAGCTTTGTTTGAGCTGGGGACACCAGGACTTTTCTTTCGCTTCTGGTGGCTGAATGGAGTAATGGAAAAGTGAAAGGAAGGTAAGTATATGCATTAATGATACATGCATTGAACTGCACTAACCAAAGACCTGATAAGGAGTAAGAATTCCCCAGTACATGGTAAGCCCCATATGGTCCTGATGTATTAAAGCTCCCCAAGACTGGAGAAGATAGACTAAAATATGAGAACATGGGTAATCTGGCACATCATAGGTGTGAAAGGGCCCTTCCCTATCCCACACAGGGATGGATTTAGACAAAATTGGCTCCTGGGCAAATATTAGGTGAGGGCCCTAAATTCACAACAATCCAGCTTCCTACACCCCCTACCTTTCTGTCAATTAGGGCCCTGGAGAAAGTGGGGGCCATGAATAGTTGCCCAGTTTGCCCTACCCTAAAATATCTTTTGAAACAAGATGTAACATAGCATATTACCACATATTTACATTTATTTAAAATACAAGTTTACATTCCATCTGTCTTTAATGCCTAGATGTAATCTGGATTTGAGTTTAATATTTTAAAATGAAACTAAACTCAAAACAAAAAAACACACTTACCTTTAATCCCACAGATCTGTCTACCCCTCCGGAGGTTCCTTCTTTTGGGTACCGTGTCGTCCTGGTATTCATCTTCGGCCAGGGGCCTAAATCTTTTTCTCTCCTCTTCTGGGATCTTCTTCTGCGTGACGTAGATGGCGAAAAAAAATTGCCGATCTCCCTGCACATGTGTGAGATCAGCAATTTTTTCTTCCATTAATGAAAGTGCTCCTCTGTGCATGCCCGACATTAGGAGCAGCCAAGAGCCTCTCGGGATGTATGACATAGGTATCCTGGAAGGCTTT
This sequence comes from Pyxicephalus adspersus, assembly GCF_032062135.1. NCBI lineage: Eukaryota > Metazoa > Chordata > Amphibia > Anura > Pyxicephalidae > Pyxicephalus > Pyxicephalus adspersus. Next base: position 35,247,845 of record NC_092861.1, on the reverse strand, counting down.
GCGCTCCCATTCTGTTTGATCGCCACAGCAATCAAGACAGAAAGGAGAGGTGCTGCACTGCACTGTCGCACTTAAAAAAAATACAATTTTTACTTTGGGTTATTTACCCTTTTATGTAAAGTAAAAAATTGGAGTTTAGGTCCGCTTTAAGAAACTCTTGCACTGCTGACTAAGCATGACTGTGAAGATGTCCGCATACACTGTGATCCCTGAGCTTAGCTCATCAAAAACTGGCATTTGGTGGTGCTAGCTTTCCAGATGCTGGGAACTTACATGACTTTTGTCCAGATTCTTAAAAAAAGACCTATATGTGTTTTTGCAAAAAAAAAAAAATCAGATATGTCTGGTTATTTATCACTGGAACCTTGCACATATAATCTTGTATGTGTGCTGTCTGCGTCCATACCAGTCACATCCAAGTGAAAAGAATTTAATGTGATATTTGCCTGCCTAAATAAATGCTTTTCACCGTATCATTGAACATAATTTTTACCCAAAAAATATATATATGGAAAAAAAGCTGTCACACGATTATCTTACACTTTTTTGCAATGATGATTTACTGGAAAATCGAACTGCAGTTTGCTTGTATTTTCATATAATCCTTAGAACGTTATAATATCATTGTTTCAATAGGTGTCAACATTTGTGCCATCTGCTTTTTGCCTATAGAGTAATTTTAGTTGCCTGTGTATTACCTCACAGGACTGATGTATTTTTCCAGATGGGCCTTGCTCACTAAACTGTGGCAGTCTCACATGGCCTCATTGCACCTCACCTTTCTTATAAAATGTGACTTTTGTTTTCATCACTATTGGTCCTGCAGATGACTTAAACTTTCCCCAACATTGTGTTGTGTCAAAAAATGCTGCAGCCTCAGCAAGTCTCAGGGTGGTAAGCCATTTCTTTCCCACTCTTCACAAATGATTTACAGTCCAGATCCATTATGGGCTAAATAAAAACATATGAATCCCCATAGCAAAATAAAAAAAAGAACAGGCTACAGGCTCACCTGCTCACTGATCCAACATTTGTTCTCTTCCAGATTAAGTGGCGCCCATTGAAATCCAAACCACTAGGCTGTAATAGTTGCACCTCCACCTTTAGGTTGTAAGCTCTTCGGGGCAGGGTCCTCTCCTCCTCTGTGTCACTGTCTGTAACTGTCTGTTATTTGGAATTCTTATTTAATGTACAGCACTGTGTAATATGTTGGCACTATATTAATACAGTTTAATAATTATAATATTATTAAATGCTGCAGAGAGCCATGCCATATAATTACATGCACCATCATCTGAGTTATTTAGGAGTCACTAACAGACAGAAGAAAAAGATGGAGAAGAGAAATTATGATGCCAATGGGCCATACAGAAGACACCTGGACAATTATTATTATACAGTATTTATATAGCACCATCATATTACACAGCGCTGTACAAAGTCCGTAGTTGTGTCACTAACTGTCCCTCAAAGGAGCTCACAATCTAATGTACCTACTATAGTCATATTTCATTAATGTAATCCAAGGTCAATATGTTTTAGAGGAAGCCAATTAACCTAACTGCATGTTTTTGAGATGTGGGAGGAAACTGGAGGACACCCACGCAGACAGGGGGAGAACCTGCAAACTCCATGCAGATAGTGACCTGGCTGGGATTTGAACCTAGCGCTGCAAAGGCCGGAGTGCTAACCCCTGAGCCACTGTGCTGCCCGTTTGTATGTACAGTCAGATTTTTTAAAGGCCACAGTGAAAACATTTTATTCAGCAAATGACCATATGTGATTTAGAAATCCAGGCCTATGTTTTTATTCTTTTAACCTTGTGACTTGAAATAAATCCCAATGATATCAGAAAGCCTGAAAACAGTGGGCTTTAACAAGCAAAGAAAAAAAGTGCTGGATTGAAACACATGGGGAAACTCAGATTAAAATAACTAGCATATCTATATTGATGTGAATTCTTTTCAAATTTTTTTTCTTCTATTTTATTGAAGGATGGCTTTATGAGGTGCTTTGCAAGCTATTCTTATCCTCCCTTACAGCCCTATTGTCAGAAAACTAGATGTCTTACAGTTTATCCAGATAAGCAAGAGCATAATTTATAGCTTGTCGTAAACATTCCACGGTGGGAGCGTCAGTTGTGCATCTTATGAATGATGGTTGTGGTATGTCTAACCTTCGTCCACATGTGAAGGAGTCTTCATACAATCACAAATGTGCTCTGTTTTCCTTTGTACACACACAAGATTCCAATGTACTCTAATCTATAAAAAAAGATAAGGGAGTTATTTTGAATGGATATCAAAGAACTCATACAGAACCAACCATGAGCCCACTCTTTATGATCTTCGGCTCACAGTGGCCCATAAAGTCATGATTTAAACAACCAGATTTGTCTGGCTCTTGGATTTTCCCAATTTGATTCTTAGATAAAACAATGACTTCTTTCAAGTTGTAATAAATAGTAGCAACTTTTATGAAATGTAAAATTAGAACTCCTCATGCAGAACGTATTAGCAATCCATCTTTTATAAATATATAAAGTAATTTAGCCCCGTGACACACAGATAAAACTGGATGCTTTTAAGGATCACAAGGCATATTATTACAGCTGCTTAGGAATCTCCTCTTATTTCTTACTTCACCTAATTCAACATGATCGATGTACTATAGCTATATGATTTCAAAACTTTTTCCAGAGATTAGGACAAATGAAAGTGTATGTAGACCGGCTTCCCTTATTTGTTAGCGTGTAGTCTGCTAACTGTACTAGAGAAAACATCTTGTTCAATATATGCAAACAAAAATATATATATATCTTATCTCGTCTAATTTCAAGTCTTGCCCAGTCTAGGTCATCCCTGTGCGCTACATAACATTTCAGTGTTACAAGAATGATGAGAGGTGGAGGTCTTCTGTAATCTTCATATAGTTCTTGTACTGGGTGGCAAGGCTGCATCATAGATACAATAAATACAGTAAAGTACATGAGAGTCTGCATTCTCAGGTTAAAAGGAAAGAAAAGCCTTACAGCCACCACATATAAGAACTGCTAAGCTGCAATATATTACATTTTTTATTTTATTTAGATACACTGAAAGGATGGGTTTTAGGGCTCTTTTACATGTGCAAAAGGTAAGAGCAAGCCTGGCAGGATGAAGAAATGCATTCCAAAAAGTCTGGGCCTCCCTATATTTTTTATATCAACATTATATTTTCCTGACAAGAACAAATCTCAGAGAACTTGAACCATGCATAATATATCATATACCCATAAAGCCATGATCTAAACAGCCATATTTGTCTGGCCCTTGGATACTCCCAATTTGATTCTTGGATAAAACAATGACTGACAAACCTGCTGTCCATGCTCTCTGAAGTAACCCGGTAAAGGAATCCTTAGGATCCTCTTGTAGCCCGCATCTACATTGTAAAAGCCTATCAGGCCCTATTCACGACCAATGGACATTTCCTGTGCAATTTAGTGAAACATTATGTCATTACATTATACAATGAATATTATTTTCCCAGAAGCTGAAGGTACTGATTGTAATTTGGCTATTATTTAAAAATGGGTGAGCATTTAGTGAAATCATCCCTTTCCTTCTTCAGGAAAGCCACAGACATTGAAGGATAGGTTTAAACACAGGGACGACCTGACTGTATATATTCATATGTGTACAAATGTATAGTATGCAATGGGATTCTGTGTATGGACATAAGAGACACCTTTATTTGCTCAGTACTTTTGCAAACCCAGTTACAATGATTAAATGCTTCTTGTTTGGAGCTACCTTTTTTAATGCAGTTACCACTTTCCATAAGGCACCATAGTATTTATACCATATAAATCTTTCATAAAAGGCAATGTGCATTGTGAAACCTCCACTAGGTTCTCCTAGTCTCTTCCATTTCCCATTCACCTATCAAATTCTTAATATGTTTCATAAAAAGTTAAAGCAAGGTGGAAAGCACAATATTAGGTACATGTTTATGATTTATTCATTTGAAGGGGTATTTTTCAAGACAATACTGCTAAATGTCTGCTGACTCATTAAATACACTGCCATTGTGGCTTAGATCTGAATAATGTAGTAAAATACAAAGCTCCATCTAGTGTAGACATCTACAAAAATTCTATAAATACCACTATAACAAAATACAGATGTTTGGAGCGACAAATGAGCAAAACATTAGGATATTCAATATAAAAATAACTCAAAATACATGCTCAAAACATATATACTATACTTTCCGCCTATATATCCCAAGGGAAATGTGACATCTTCCTTCCTATTATTGTATTGCCTGGCTCTTTACTGATCACATGCTGGATCAAACCTCACCTCCCTTTGTTACATGTGAAGTGTCTGACTCCAGAATAAAGCACAGCCATTCCATACTCCCCAAGACCTCTTTAATGACAGCATGCTGTGTAAACAGGAAAATGCTTGATGTAACTCTTTTGTCATAACACCATTTGAAATGTGTTGTATAAACAGCGGTCTAGGTTGTATCAACCATTTCCCTGCTTATTTAACACTTTGCAAGTAATCAGGGAAAACGGATTCTCAAATGTGTCTGATATGCCGATGTATATTTTAATTGTATTTATACGGGGCTAAGGACAAGTGGTGTTTTACATTCCTAGCTTTCCTTAAAGCAATTAAAGCTCTAGTTAAAAGCCAGGGAACGGAAAAGAATAGGACACTATCAAGAAATGTGTTTATGCTACTTTAATAGGTCTCATATGAAAGTAATATTCACCACTATGGTGTTTATTAAGAGTGCATTTCACAGTTGTGATACTTGTTAATTGCAACTCTTCACACTACCTTTATTATTGCAAAATCTTCCTGTTGTTTTGAGGCCCCAGGTATGGGTACAGGTCTCGTCTGGGGCATTATAACCCTTTGTGCACATTATTAAATTTTGACAAAACTGATCTCATCGTGGTACACTTCAGCAATACTTTTGCTGAAGTGTAAATACTCAGTTTCGCCTATCGAGCAAAATTTGCTGGAGAAAAAAAAATCACCTACCTGCTCTTCTTTTTTTTAGCAAGTGCTTTTTATGAATATATATATATATATATATATATATACATACTCTTTATTTTTATTTATTTAATTTATTTGTTTTGATTTTTGTGTTGGTTTCCTTTCCTATACAACAATATTTGAATACTATTTTTGTGTTTTGTTTGAAATCACCATTCTGCTTTTGTTGTAGTTTTTTCCTGTAATTGAGTAAAAAATAGTGTTTTGGCAAAAGAACACATTTTTTGATAAACCCCGGTTTACCTGACATATTCTTGAACGATAAAAACTCCCTGAGCTTAAATCTCAAAAAACAGGAGATTTGCTAGTTCTACATATCCATTATTAGGCGAGAAGGCTTCAGAGCCAACATCAAAACCAATCCCATTATTTGGCTCCTATGCAAATGGTCGAAACAAAATGCAATCTAACCAAACAGCGAGTGTATCGACAATGGGACCCATATCTAAGTGGATAAAAAACCTGAGTGTAAACATACTTGAGGCTGCCCATAGACCTGGGGCCCTAGTCCTACTTGGAACAGTTTTTAAATCATTAACAACTCATTAATGAATTTTTAGCCACATTCTTCATGTCACCTACATGAAGAGAACCATTGTTATTTATTGTGGAGTTTAATTATGGATAAATGAATATGGGAAAGAAATTCTGCCTATTCTGTACAATGTCATTGATAATTAATGCTACATTTTACCCTCACCTTAATTTAGTACAAATGCACAGGCAAGGCTTTACCTAGAATGATCATTTTTTATCTTCAATATCCTTTATTGATCTGCCATGCCAAATCACTAACGACGAACAGCAATAGTTTTCTATTGGGGAGAACACAGTGGGGCATCTCTCTCTTGTTATTATCCCCTCCCTCTGCATATACCACAACTGCTCTGTTTGTGCAGCACATATTTGTCACCGGGAACCAACACCAATGATCCATTTCATGAACATTGAGCTTTGTGTAAGTAGGCTTAGTCTAATTAGAGACACATTTTGAGAATAGTAGTTAAAGTTATAATAAGTCAGATTGAAATCATTTCCAGACTGGAGGATATCAAGTATGACCCAGCTCTTCTCACCCAACTGAACTATGTTTTTCTCATCTCTTTTACTTATTGCATTTCAGTGTTTTTTAGTATTGGGGACCTTGCATTACATGTGGGCATTACCTAGGGTGCTATACATTCAAATGCAGTCTGCCTAGGAATGGAATCAGGCTCTTACCTGCGTCAGAGCTGTGGTTCCATAAAGAAGTGCTAAGACGGGTTACTATGATGTTTTCAGCCACCAGTTATGAGCTGCCTCCAATGCATAAATAAGCACAAAGTATTGGAATGACAACATTGGGTCTATAGTGTGTATGTGTGTAGTTAAAACAGAAAGACTTTATTTTATTGTCATTAGCATATTATTGAGCTAAAAGGAGAGGAACCATGGAGCACAAAAAAACAGCAAACTTCAGCTTTAGGAGGCGGAGAGGTTATATTTAAAACATAAAGCATTGTGGGACCTGTACCGGCTCTACTCATTGCATCCCGTGCAGTAAACGTGATGAGGTGTTGCCTATTACAGACAGTCCTGACTTGGCTTCTTTTAGTCTGTACTGGAAGACTTAGTTCAGCAATTTGTTTGGTTGTCATAAGAAATATAAACACTTAAACTTGGTCCACAAGTTTACAAATTAGACATCTTCTGCTTGAAGTGTTATTCTAGGCACATACCTTGAATTCTGTCTTATAGCAAATGCTTCTCAAGGGATATTTAACACAAATATTCCACTTAAAGTGTTTTACTGTAAAGAAAAGAAAGTATAACTAGACAGTTTATAGTAAGTTGGCCTTAAAGGAACCAAAAATTGCTGCACTCACTTTATCTAAGGAAGAAGCCATGATTATCACTCAGGCTGGACTTCAAAAATGTCTCTATTTGTTCATCACATGATAGTTGATGGGATTAGTAGTTTTCAAAAGAAAGATAACTGTGCTGTTGTCTTTTCAGATCACAAGAAATGCCAAGAGCACTACATTTTGGGCAAGCTCAACAGTTATTTTCTGTACTTATTGCAAAGACATTTAGTTTGAAAAAAAAAGTAATGGAGGCATTACATCTAAGCATTGGTAAATTGCACTATAAAATATATTTTGGTTTGGGGTATAGATATGTTTAAAAAAGGCTCTGTTTTAAGTGAAGTGTTTTGTTCCTTTAAGGCCAGATCACTATAAACTGTCTGGGTATGCTTGCTCTATTTTACAAAACAGAAGTTTTGGGAGGACTTTGTGTGCAAAAGGTAGAACTTTTGGCCTGGGGGGGATGCATCTTTTTCCTACGGCTTGAAGAAAGGGCACCACATAAAGTATGCCATGGTGCCATATAGAGCAGTGGCCATAGTGAAAGGTTTTTGTTGTTTTTTAAAGTAGAACAGAACCTAAAATCGAAAACAATCTTGTCTGTTTGTTCGCAGTCTTCTCTATAATATACGCTGTGCATGTGTAGCTGTGTACGATAACTGGCTGCCAGGAATAAATGAACTCCTCTGCGTATGCATTGCCCTTGGCCAATCAAGTTGGCTGAAGACATGAACTCAGAGGAGAGCTGTGTGAAGATGTCCCAGCAGCAATAGAGTGAGCAGAGGTGAGTGTAGTTAAAAATTGGAAAAAGGCAGATAATTTTTTTTATTATTGTTGCAGAAGAGTCCAAGCCTGTCCCATCCGCAATAAAGCCTGTCTGCAATTTTCATTTTTAGGTTTATGTCCCCTTTAAAAAGCATGGCTTATTGCATGTGTATATACAGTATGTGTATATATATATATATATATATATATATATATATATATATATATTAAATAGGAGTATAGCAAGGTATATAGACAGGAGACAAGCCCATGAAAGCCCAGAATAAGAATAAGTGGTTTGAATTATGCTTGCTATCATTTATTTATGTGATTTATTTTTTATCATCTGATTATAATTACATTTATTATTTTTTATTTTTTTTACATATATTTTCTTTTTTCAATTCACTATTTTCATATGGAGGCTCACAAGGTAAATCACGGCAAATACCAACAACAGCCAAGTAAGACTAGCCAAAATAAGTACTTTCTTTCACCATAACTGCTATCTGTGGTTTTTCAGGAATACTCACCACCAGAGCCTGCGCGTGTTTAGATTTCAGGGATTATAGGTTTAGGCTTGTGAATAGGATTGGCCTGGAAATGAGTAATTATGGTTTGCTGTATCAAAATATGACTAAAATGGCTAAGTTACCACAATTCACTCTAGTCAAAAAAATATGCTTCACATGCCTTTGTATCATAACTACTAGAAACGTTTCATTCCTTTGTTATTGGCTATATTATATATTCTAAAAACCAGTATACCCAACATTATGTAAAAAGGTGCTGCTGAGCTGTGGTGCATCTGAGTGCAGGTTAGGAGAGTTTATCTACACTGCATGTTCATATGATCATTCACTACTGACAAAAACAATAAATGCATTTAAAAAGATAACAGTTTTGCAAGCTTTTCTGGAGCCATTGACTTTTTTTAACACCTGGGTGGTGTTAAAATATTCTTTAGTATGACTGAACTGCAGTGCGTCCTATTGAACCTCCTTGGTGACAGCAATGGTGGATAGTCGCTGTGTTCAATAGAACTCCAGACAAAGGGCCTGATTCATTAAAACTCTTCAAGGCTGGGGAGGATATGAACCCATTGGTGAAGCTGCGTGATCCAGCAAACCTGGAATAGATTTCTTAAAAGTCATTAGCTATTTGGTAGCAAATGTTTTCATTTCTGGCCCAGATCCATTGCAGGTTTGCTGGATCAGCTAGGTTCACTGATAAAAGTGTATCCTCTCCAATCTTGGCGAGCTTTAATAAATCAGGCCCAAAGAGCAGCATCCACTAAGTTTAGCTGTTTAACTTTTAACTATTCAGTAATATAAAAATCAGACTTGTTTGTTGAGTACTTAAAAAATACAGAACAGCACTTCACAGTACACATGGAATAAGTTTTACGACAAAAAACAAGGATTTTAGACAACTGAGAAGCAGCAAAAGTTTGTTTAACATTACAAGTTACAAACTTATTGTTGAACTCTAAACAGTTATGTATTGGATTTATTTCTTTTTTTTTCTTTTTTTTTTGGTTACCTATATCAAGATATATTAAATTGCTATGATGTGTTTTTTTTTTCGAACTGAATGTTGCGATATAAGCTTGTTCTACATTGTACTGTTATGTTAAGACACTTTTGTACACTTTGGGTTGGTTTCCATTTTTCTTACATTATTTATTTTCTGATCTGGGTCTAACATTATCTATTTTACAAAGTCTGAAACTGTAATTTTATAATTATGACAACGCGATCACATTTAAAAAAGAATTATGTCATCTTTGCTTCAAAACTAAGAATAAATGAACCAACGTTTAGCAAAGATTAGTATTTGTCTTGAGGATTATTCTTGGAGTAAAGCAACAATTGCTGCACAGGAGACCCAGACACTTAGTAGAAGACCGAAGCCATGTGCTCTGGTTGCCAGGATCTAGCAATACCCTTAAATATCTGACCATCTATAGATATGAAAAATGAGGTATGAATGAAGTATTCATGACACCCGGCATCAGGCAAGAAATTATGAAGAGTTACTCTTCATCCTGATTTAGGCTGTTAAAACACAACCTTCCAAGATTGGCCCGACATTGCCTGCTCCTGTTTTCTTTTCAGGCACAGGGCAGAAGCACTAGCATGAATCCACATAAGCTTCACGTTAGGGCTTGACCTAGGTTTCCTGAGCTAAAACACTGCTGCCCCAGCTGTTTTCTCTGTACACAACCAGCAACCAGACTTTTCTCCAATCTGTATAAATGAGGTCTGTCTTTACTTCAGTCACTGTCTTCAGTCACACTAGCTAATACGGCCGTTCGTGGCCATGCAACACATCAACCTCATTTGGCGGTCAATGAAGGTGTCACATTTATTCTCTGCACATTATACAAACTTACAGTGTTTATTTTCATATTTAAATGTTCCCTTCTTTAAATGAAAGACTTTTGCACTCAACCATATGTCTAATATTCCAGTTATTTTCATAGAAACGTGTATTCTTTTGATCATAAAAACTTTTTTTAGAGATACACTACAATGGATTGTGGATTTTAGGAAAATTGGTATTGAGTTTTAAGGATTTTATAATCATATAAACAAGAACAATATGATGTATATTCAACAATCAGCTTGAAAAAAGATTTGTAATCTTGATGATATCCACAGGTCATTACCTAAAATGTAGAATTTGCTGCTGGCTTTGATTGATGTTCACAATAATATTTAAGCAGGAGCTTAAAGTGGAAAAATTTAATAATAATAATAATAATAATAATATTAATAACTATAGCTTCACATCTAAAAATTGCAAGCAGACAGAATTTTTATTTTAGAAGGAAAAGGACAGGTTCTTTCTAAAGTAATATGTGCTTATTAGCTTGTTGCCATGAATAAATAAAATGTCACACACGTGTGCGGCACTTACATTATTCTGGCGTTGCCAATCATGATGGATGAAGATCCAGATCCTGGAAGCTAAACGGATGAAGGTGGCAATGCACGCAACAGAGTTAGAACAGGTGAATGTAATCAAAAAGTTGAAATCAGGCAGGAACATTTATTTTATTGCAAACGGGATATTGCCTTTTCCTTCTACAATCAAAAATCTGCCTGGTTGCATTTTTTTATTTTTAGCGTTGAACTCTAAATAAAAAGTTCCGCCCAACAAACATGTTTCTGAATTTGGTGAGGAGGGAAAAATCTGATCTGTATAACTAGCTTAATTTTAAACAGTTAAAAAAGTTTTCCAGCAGAAATGCCAACAGTGAATTTTAGAAAAGAATCAGTCATTGTGTCCGTGATTCAGATGCCTTTTAAATATGCCAGTCGAAGCACCTGCAAGGCTGCCTACTTGTTTTTTTCAGGTTCTCTAAAGAACTCATCTGAACTGCACTCTATGCTGAGCTGCTTTCTAGTTTCACATGACTGAAATTCTAGTATGTGTACTGGTTTAGCTGTCAAGGGATTAGTCATTTTGTTCAGCCTCTTACACAGCACCATGAAGTTTACACTAGGGGACACAGGCCATTTACACAGGAAACTGCATCGTGCCCCTGTACCACATACCAGGCCAGTCATGTCATAGCGCTGATACATGTGCCATAACATCACCCTCCTACATATATTCCATATATATTCCAGCCACAGAGCCAGGCCAGTCACAGCACATTCCATACAGCTGTATGGACACACATCTGAGCCATTGAACAGAACTTTTTATAGTATACAACTATAGCCTACTGAAAGCAGTACATTTACCATATACATTTATAGGTACTGTATATATATATATATAGCTTTCCTTTTTTTTCTGTCTTCTGTTTTTAACTTTGGTGACATGGTTTCTATAATCACAGCTACCCTTCAGTATGGGAATCCTATTGGTTATTTCCCCACCTCATTCAATATAGAATGTATACAGTTAATTTTTTCATGTATTTATATAGCACTGTCACATTATGCAGCACACATTGTCATGTAACCTAAGCTATGTACACTTACTAGTCTGTTGTTGCCTGGGAAGAGCAATCATTGTTGTCTCAGGCAAAAAAAAAAGAGAACTGATTTTGTTAATTAGTCTGTGCCAGTGGATCAATGAATGACCAATAGCGGATGACTGCTGTACTTTCTGATGAAGGAGAGCACAATGGGGGTTCCACACTTTTGACCTTCCCCATACCCTCCCCAGGGTTCTGAACAGAACAGAATGTCACTTTGTGTACAATGCTTGAACATTCTTCTACCATCGGACAAAATCTCAAAGCATTGTTTTCAGTGACATTAAAATGTGAGGAAGGCTTAACTATTAATATTATTATTATTATTATTATTATTATTATTAATAAACAGGATTTATTTAGCGCCAACATATTACGCAGAGCTGAACAATAAATAGGGGTCACAAATGACAAACAAATACAGACAGTGACAATGGAGGAGAGGACCCTGCCCCGAAGAGCTTACAATCTAGTATGCGATAATCTAATAATAACCATACTTTGTGTGCTCAAGCATTGTATAGCTCTTCTTTGCTGATATAATAGCCCTACATTGAGCCCTTTAAATTGAAAGAGAGATTGTTTTTACATTTTCACTAAAGAAGTAGAGTATGTTTACTTGCATTTACCTTGCATATATTTGAGTGTTCCTTGCTAAGTAAATTTTCCAATAATTTTACAAAGATTATTGAAAATTCACTTTTCACTTTCAGTTTTAGTAAATTGGGGTCTGAGTAGAAAATGAAACGTGAATGTTCACTATGGAGATTTTTCAATCACTGCGTTTATTATGTACGATAAAATGCATTGCCTTTAATTCTAAAACATTAGCAAAACATAAATAATAATAATAAAAAAAAATATTTGTATGTTACTGGATGATTGAAGCCAACACAGTTTCATCCTATTCAATTCACTCAATACATTTTAGTAAATGAACATATGTTGATTCAGGAAATCAACACCGCTCTGGTGGTCACAGGAGTGACACTTTAAAGACAAAACTATTTTAGTTTGTTGACCTGCAAACAATTGACTCCCGTTTAATTTTCAATATTTAAAGACTTGAAATAAGTTTAATTAACTTTTTCCTTGTGAATGTCAGGGGTGAAAGGGTTAATTTGGTAAATTGCATTATTTGTCAGGAATCTATCCAAACATTAAGTGTGTGTCCACTTATCTTCAGTTATAAATGTCTCATTTAGGCTTATTATACTAATAGAATCGAACTTCTAATTGGAGAATGAGCTGCGTCCACTGATTATATTGGACTTTAATTGTTTCTAATTGTCTACTTCATGCCAGAGGTCAGTGGAAAGTTACACAGAAAAGTACACACACAGCTATCAGTCAATCTGAGACTTCAGGATTCATCAAGGAGCTTTCAGTGGAGTGTTCACAGATCTTTTCCTAAATTAAGGTATTTTTGTCATTTTATTTATAGACATAATAAAGAATGAAACTATGCACACACTAGAGTTCTATTGACCAATTCTGGACATCATTTCCATCATTACTAGAATAAAGGAGCACCGTACACACAACCCTGGTCAATTTTTTGGGAGAGGGGATAGAGGAGGACGAACGAGTGGAACTCCACTGTGTCCACCACAAATTGTGCAGATTTGTTTTAAAGTATTGAATCTTTGAAAGTGATCAAAGTGCAAATGATTCACTATTTTTTACTTGATCAATCTTAAAACAGTTTGAACAGATTAATAATCTGTTTATTAATCTAATTAATTGCATCTTCAGATAATTGTATGATTGAATTTCCTGACATGGTTGATTGAATTTAGAAATAATCAGTTTGTGGTTGTTTCCATGAAATAATTTATCGGACTGGTCAACTGAAAGGGAAAATCAACCTTGATTAATCAACCAATGGCCATTCTTAGTGTTATATGAAGGATAGAATTGTTCTTCTGGTGTGTTGAAATATTTTTAATGCTTGGTATGGGGTAAGAGGCTGGGGTAGACACTGCCCTGGGAACTGTATTGCAAATGTATATTTTTTCCTACAATTATATAACACCAAATTGCTGCACTTTGCTTTATAGAGAACAAAGACCCATTTCATTCTTCTACAATGAGTCCCATGAATAATTCAAGATGCACTCTGAGCGCTTTTTTACGTCACTAATGTCTATGAAGCTAAGACTTCGGTGCCAGGTCATGATGACATTTTTGTGTCCAAAATGAGACAGTAACAAAACTTGGGATGAGGTATAATGACATCTCTTTAGTGAGAAAGCTAAAATACTAAAATTGCATACATGTGTTTATTTTTCTGATATATGCTGTCTACTTATTCACTGTTTTATCTTGGTTTTAACCTTTTTGTTGTTTTTTACAAAATATTATTAAAGTTGTAGCCACATCCTTTTAAACATGACAACCTAACACACCAAGCACGTCAGGAGGACCACATGTATGCAGACCGCCTAGGCTGGAAATTACATGTATTTTTATAATGTAAATAATAATATAAATAAATATAAAATATCTTCTAATGCATAGAATACACAAGGGGATGAGGTCATTTCTTCTATTACTATGCAAATATCTACTATAAAATGCACATTGAGCCTCACCATTACCATCCCTCTAGTCATTTCAGCATATGGTTAAATTATGGTTTACACCAGATAAGAACATAAGCTAATTGTCACAATCCCCCACTGCAGCAGATACCTAATCCATCCTACCAGCCTTATTCTAACATCTTAATGATAAATATGTGTAACCCATATACAGTACTGCTCTGTTACCTGTGTCACCTTAGTTATCTGCAGTTTAAGAGACAAAGCATAGCTTTCTGTGGCTTAAATTTGAAGGCTGCATCAGTTTTATTTTTGGGCTTTGTTCTCTTCTTCCTTCACATGGTTTTCTTGCCAGTACAAACCATTTCTTACCTACAGTGACAATGCTAACTCATGATGCTGTATCTATGCTGTAACATTATATTGCCTGCCTGATTTTGACTGCACACATATCCCATTCTCCTCAATTTCATCACAGGATTCACAGTTCTTGAGTAAAAAATGGCTAATTGCATGGTCATATATTTTAGTTCAGATTACTGTAATTCTGGCAATAGATGTTTTTTAGCACTTGCAGAAAATAAAAGAAATCTAATGTTGCCATTTATGGAGGGTCGGTGGCAGCAAAGCCTCTTACATTGTTGGCCACTGGAAAGATTGTCCCCTTACAGTTGTGGTTAGAATGGCAATGCACAAGATCGTTGGTGTTTTGCAACTGCCCGCTCTACATCATCAAATACAAAGTCAATCAGCCACAATTCAATAAACGCCTAGCAACCATAAAGGAACCATGAGGTTCCATTGTGCCATTGTTGAGAATAGCTAGTTTAGACATTCTTTCTTTGGTTTTATCAGTAGCTAACATCTATCTGCTGCCTAACAAGTCTCACGTAGTGGTTATATGCTTTTCCCCTTAATTTGGCTCTATGCACAAAGAGATAGTGACAAAATTCTGCCTAATGTGATCTCCCAAAGACATTTAGTGAACCACCTGCAATCTGTGACTCTTCTGTACATTTGCCAGTGATTGTTGGTAATTTATTATATGCTGTAAGGAGGGTAAGTTTGTTTCTGCACCAAATAATGTCCTTAAGTTCTACTAGCTATAAACAACTCTGTTTTATCTATACATCAAGTCAAGATATTCATAGCATAGAAGAGCGATGGGAAGGTAACAAGTTGTTTGCTCTTCAAATTGCTGTCTTCATTTTGACCAGGTATTCATTTTCATCTGGGCCCCTGCAAGGTTCCATTAAACGCCCATGACAGGATTTATCAAAAGCAGTTGGGTTTTTACGAGCTGCCTTTCATGTTCTTTTCATAAAATATAAATAAATGAAAAGGATTAGGCCAAGGAAACAGGGGATAATTCATCAACAATGTGAAATGGCCTGAACTGCTTGCAGATGTATGAACTTAGGCAAGAATGTCTTCAGTTGTTTGAAAAATGAGTGGTGTTATGTCTTAGTTCTATATGCAGCTCTACTAACATTCACAGTACTGTACAATCTAGTTAACCTTTTAATGCAAGAGTCATATGTATGTGTGTATTTTCAAGTTCATAGAGAGAAAACATCAATATGTAATCGTTTCAGTTTCTCAAAGTTCACTGACAGCCCAGATGTTCGGAGAAATCTGTCTACTTTCATGCATGCCATCATTTCTAAATCATTTCTGCTGTGCGTGAAGACCAGCAGTCAGTATGTTTAGGCATACCTCCCAAGATCTTATAATAAAAGGTGTCACTTCAAACCCTGATCCCAGTCTGTCCTAGTAAACTCCAGCCATATGCTAAGCCTCTTCTTTTTGGTGCCTGAAATCATGGCTGTGCTAAAAATAAAGGTGTGAGAAATGTGTGCTTAGGTAAATGAATACACAATCCTAGTGGATCCAGAATCAGAGTCACAATTACTAGTAAGTAAAGTAAAAATGTTACAGATTCTTGATTTATTGGGAAAATCTGCTATGAGATTTCAAAGCTGTGTTGAGCTCAAGAAAGTCTATAATCTATGACAGGTTTACAATGACACATTCAAGCTTGTAGTGATTTAAGAAAAAGTTGTATGTACACAATATATTGCATGCATTATAAACTGTATGGGTTAGATTTATACTGTTTCAATTTTTTGTCACATTTTATATTTCATAGTATAAAGGTACACTAATACTGGGTATGATTAATTACCAGAACACAATTATTTATATAAAGTGTACAGAAATATGCAACCCTCAAAATCTAGGATTCAAACAAGTGGAATATTAAGACAATAATCATCTCCAATAATGCCGCTTGCTTTTCAAGTTCCTCTGAATGCACATTGATTCTGAAAGGTGATGTTCTATTGAATATAGCAGGCATTCCAATAATCTACAGCAATGTTTTTCAACTAGGGTTCCTCCACAGGTTGCTAGGAATTCAATACATGTGCCCAGCTCATGAGATAACTGCTCCTGGAACTAGGTTTATATGCAAATACTTCCTTTAAAATTATATTTCCCATAGAAAAAAGCAAAGAACCACTACTACATTTTGGGAACTTAGAAGCACTTTGCCTGTATCCTTAAAACTGGAAGTTTGGGTTATTGAGAAGTGAAGAATACTGCATCACTTAATGTCACTGACAGCTAACCGCTGCCTTATTGTGTATGGCCATGCTACTGACCTACATAAAATTCCAGACTTTGATAGTTGGCATCTTTGTATAGAGCTCCAACTCCATCACATGATCACAGTACCATCATGGTACCATTAGGCCAAAATTATCCTGGTTTACCTTGTCTTTGGTAACATTGGTAATAGACATTTGTGCTAACTTCAAGCATACCAGCATCCGGTTTATGTTGCTTTATATTATTATTAACGCTTTTATCATTTATAAATTGTTTAATCATTTTATATCAGGTATGAACTTTTTATAGTTTATTAAATAATTTTACCAATTTTAAAATATGAACTAGTTTAGTTTTATCAATGTTTCTTTAATGAATTACTGGCATAGCCTACAGGTGGCCGTTACCCCTACAGTTCTGTTGTATCCTTATTCAGCTATTGGTGAAATCTGAACCAATGTCAACACCAGACTTAGATATAATTGTTTTTGTTGGCATTTTTGACAGATTCGATTCTATAATAAGAGCAGAGAAAACACATGCATCCCATTCACAGCCTTCTGTGTATCTGTATGGCATGCTATAAAAAGTATGAGCTTTGGATATACAGGGAGCAGTTTTCTAAAAATATATATATGTTACCAGCATGAAATGAATGTTTAGGGAGCGTATGACATTTTCTGTTATCCACCTTCAACAATATAAGGCATACATCCATTTAGCATTTTATATACAGTATAAAAAAAAATTGTCAAGAAAAAATGTGTCGGAATATAGTTACTAAAATAGAACATAAGAGCTTCATAAATGATTCTACTTTCATGTGGTTGTAATTCGGCTGGTCACTTCTGTAGCTGATTTTCCACATCTTGGAATTCTCTTTTTTTACCTTTAATCTGTATTCACACTTTGTATGCTTTTCCCAAGTGAGAAAGATACAAATTGAGGAAAGACATTTTCAGGCTGACTTTATCCCAACTAAAATTAGAAAAACAACATTTCCAGATTAGAGGGAATTCTATGTTTAAACTCCCCGAGGGAAACTTGGTTGGAACGTTGAAGTAAAAACTACAAAGAAAGGGGCCTGAAGTGGAGAATACGTGATATTTCTGCTTCTCAATTTTCTTTCTATATGGACGGAAACAAATAAACTTTGTGCGTGTCTACTGCCATCAATGACCCTGCCTGACCACAACTTTCCCTTGGCTCAGTTTCATTAACTCTACAATATCCATCAGAATTATGTTGGTGTGTCAAACCCACAACATACCGCATCTCTGTTTCCGATATTTGTATAAAGCCGTCTGTCTAGAGACTCCATTGGGTTTCAAAGGTTGCTTAAGACCTCATTTGCTGGTAATGGCAACAAACTCATGAAAAATGCCACTTCATTTCTCTGGAGCCACTGTTTAGAATTCACCCAACATTCCCCTTATGATTAGACTATAATGGGTACAATTCTAGCATTCTGTCGATCTACAATACATCTTGTTTGTAGACAAGCGTACAGTTTTAATATGACAGTTAAAATGAATGTGGTCTCAAATCACCACTGCACAACATAGGCAGCAAATGCTAGAAGAAAATGTCATTTGCTGTGAGTAATGGACACACTGTTTTTCAATATTTCCTGCTTGGATTATTTTTTCTGTGTGTTTTCTTTCAGGGTGTGGACTAGTATCAGTTACACACAGCAGTTAGAGATGAGTAGGGGTCATGTACAAGCCTAGCTAAGCTTGTATGACTTTGGGTATAAGAAACAAAACATGCCAGTAGACCCCGAGGATTTTACACACCGATTGTGGTCTATGGCCTGGTATGTACATTTGCACAAGTAGCATGAGAAATTTACTGCAATACTTGCATGCAATCAATACAAAATAAAATAGAATCTAGTTAGAAAATAGTGGGTACACAGTGGGTACATAGTGGATTAACAAAAATAAAATCTGATTCATGTTTTTTTTTCAATAAATTAAAACAGGTTAGACCTCCCATACACTTTAAAGGAGGGGCGAGCATGCAGATAGAATGCGACTGCCTTCAGGACAGCAAATCATTCTTCAAATCACGCCTGGCTTAGATCCAAGCTACGCAGGCAATTTGAAAGCCCATCTCTGGGCTACTAATCTAAAGCTGCAGATGTTCCTGTCCTGGCCAATCCTTGATGGTTCCTGGGTGCTGATGCATGGTAGCTGCAAAGAACTCAAAGTCACTTATATAGTTAAGGTTGTGTTAGACCATAAACTTAGCTTAGTGGTAGAGCAAAAAAAATCTGCTCATTTTATTCAACAAATACAAATGCCTACAAGTAATCAGAAGAATTATTTAAATAGATAAACTTTTGTTTCAGAAGTGTTTTGTATTCTCATGTAAGTCTATAGGAGTGCAAAGTTTGCCTAAATTGTATTCTTGTATTCTTCTAACAATATTTTATTGCTTTACTAATATTCTGAGTATTCTTCTACCAATATTTTAATGATGCCATGGCATAAACAGACAAATGTGTTCAAAACAGCTTGTATTACTGCTGGCACTTTTCAAAGGAGGAGACTAATTATTTAAACCAGGATTAGGTTTATATTGGGGGCGGTTTGCATTAGAGTTAAAATTAGGGTAAATGTGAGGAAGACTTGCGATGGGCATCAATATATCCATTGAAAACTAATAGCACTGAGCTCCTTTGGCTGAAGCCTAATGTATTGAGCCTTGTTGGTACTATTTTAGTAATTAAGTTTTCTGTATGACACACAAATTATTATAAAAAAAAAAAAAGCAACTTTAGGCGTTCTGATAGACTAGTAGAGAAAGATGATCAATCACCCCCTTTCATTACTATCTATGCACACTTTCAAAAAGTAATAGGCAAATATAGGAGAGCCTACAAATAATTTCAAAATGCAATTTGGAAACTTGAGTTTTAAAAGCAATGTCTGTGTTAAGAGAATCATATTCTAAATATTATCTAGAAAGCAGCGATTTTTTTTCTTTAATTTAATATAGTTCCTGCATTGGTAACTTTTACCAAATTCACCTAACCAATTTTAATTAATTATACAGCTGATGCATTTGTAACAAACGCCTCAGTTGTTTCCAGGCTAGAATGTATCAACATGTTTTTCTCTAGTTCATTAAATACATTTGCTGTTCACAAACATTTTCGCATTGGCAATGTTGATAGAGAATTTGGCTGCCTTTCAGAAATCTAGCATAAAACTTTAATGCAATCTCATCTGCAATGACTTGCTGAAAATTAAATGAGATTACGCTATTCTTTTTCGGGTGTACAACATGGGATTAGACCTAGTAGAAGACTTTTCACTTATTGGCTGGATAATGATGTCACAGTTCATGTCAAGTAAAACGCAGCAATGAAAAACAATAGAAAATGCTAACACATGCAGTTTAAATTGATATATATATATATATACTCTTTTTGTCCAGCTATTGCCTGATGAGTGAAATGTACCCCCATTCTAACTCATTCTTGAGATCATTGGCCTTGTATTCATAACTAAACTTTTCTGCAAGAAGAGCCAGAAAAAAATAGTTGAAACAAATCTGCAAGGATTTGTTTTCTCTGGCCTGTTCTTTAGATTTCTAATGGGTTCTTCATTATCTACCTTGGTGATACAATATTAGTATACAGAAGGGATTATGCTAAAGTTACTTTAAGATGGTGTAGCAACAATAATGAGTATTAAAAATTATGCAAACCATTTTAATTGAACAGGATCATTCTGGAGTCTATGAACATGGATTCTGGATCATTTGTTAACCAGGGTTCGTCCACAGCTTGCTTGAGAAATGAGCAGTTTGTGGCTCCGAGGCCAGTTTAGGTGATACCAATGATCTTTTTGGCTACATGTAAGGGCCACTAGCCGGAAATGTAAAAAAGCATTTCTCCTACTGACCACCAAAATAATACATGTGTGCAGTGGATATAGTAATTACAAAGCAGTGAAGACCTGAAAGTTATTTCAAGGGCTCCATCATGTTGAAAAGGTTGAGAAACTCTGAATATTCGTGCATACATATACCACAAACATGATGAACTTCAAACACTCACCTTTCAGTCATTATTAGTTTTTCAAAAGAAGTACCTAATACAAAACTATAAAATGAATATCTAATATATATCAACATCCAGAAA
Source organism: Pyxicephalus adspersus (assembly GCF_032062135.1). Taxonomy (NCBI): domain Eukaryota; kingdom Metazoa; phylum Chordata; class Amphibia; order Anura; family Pyxicephalidae; genus Pyxicephalus; species Pyxicephalus adspersus. The sequence goes on along the minus strand of NC_092861.1, from coordinate 35,226,876 downwards.
TACTACCTTACAAAACTCAAAGAGGGAGGATATCAAACATAAGAGTTTTCCTGCTGTATAGCAAATAAGCCCAGATCTGAGTATGTTATTCTTCTAAAAATTAATATTTATCCTTAACACTAAAACCTCTAATACATGACCCCAACACCATCCTAAAGTAACCCTAGCATAATCCCCTGTATACTAATACTGTTCTGGGCCTGCAACCCCTAATGCTTTTTCACCGTTCTACTGAGAGTTCTGCTGCCAAAGATAGCAGAGCTGAGCTGTCAATTACCAAAACTGCTGGGTCGGAGAATGGTAGCCTCTACATTTCTATCAGTGCAGGTTTTCTTCAGATATCCCCAGCTTATTTAGCACTATGCAAAATGCCTTTCATTCTAACAATGCCACAAGGTCTGTGCTTTGAAAGATAATGCAAGCCAAATATCTAACAAGGTACTTTCACTGTGAACTCTGCTCAGCTTATCTGGGTTTAACCTAAACTGTAACCTAATCTAACAAGGCAATAACACTTTAGATGATGAGAGAGACAATCGCCTCATTACCTAGTAATCCCTTCTAATTGAAGGGACCTCAGATAAAATCTGATTACAAAGGCTTTAGATCAATTGATAATAAATATTTTTGTTTGGCTGATATATAGGTTTTATTGATTTAAACTCTGAAAACAACTTGCTCATTTGGTTCTTTATCTGATTGTTAATAAAATAAGACTTTTTCAAACCAAAACAATAAATTATATATTAGTGTAGATTTATTGTGGTTCTCTGTATCAACATGGGATAGTCATTGTGTAAATAAATTTAAGCAACTCCAAACCAAAATGAACTTGCCAACACTCTCCCTATAAAGAATACATAAAAAGTTTATTATTTCTGCCACCAGCCCTGCTAAAAGCATAAGAGAAATTTCTGGAATGGAAAATCACCCGGTCGCCTGCTACCCTCAATGGTTGCTCCTGCCATCCTCTATATCACTGCTGTATTCTGTAGTGACATGGCGGGGGAAACCTGGGGAGAAAAGCAGAGCACAGAGGTGGACACCCCCTAAATGTTGATTTCTGAAGAAACTTCTGGAGCAGTGTTCAGTGACATGAACATCAGGAGAGGTAATTATTTCCTTTCTTTTTATTATAGTGGAAAACAATAGTGTTCTAAGAAAAAAAATATTGAAATCCTAACTTCCTGTAGTGAGAAGTGTTCTTAGTCCAGCAAATGAAACTGGGAAGGTCTGACAACTTTGCCTGGATTTTCTATGCAGCAGAAACATTGGGGCTGTGGAAACGCTTGTTTGGGCAACGCAATGAATACAATTTAAATAAACAGGTTGTTTCCTTACAGAGCATACATTTTATTGTCTGAACATATTCTAGTTAAAGTCGACCTATAACCACTATTTTTACTTTATATAAAAGGGTAGATAACCATTCTATGTATAAATGCTAGGTCCATTCTCTTCAGTCTTTACCACTGAATGGAAGCGCAGAGCTGAGAAAGGCAGAAAGGGCTTTTCAGTCATTGAAAAAAAAAGTGCCAATATCACGAATGTGCAGTATGATCTGCGGGTTTTTTTACAAATACAGGAGCATGCGTCACCAGATCTCACATCTGCGTAGTGTGAGATTAAGTGACGTAGGTAGAAGAAGTAAGAAGGTGGTGCTACCATGTGCCCGGACGAAGGAAAAAACTAGGACATCGCAGGGCCAAATGGAGGAGAGATTGGGGCCTCTGCAGATGTAAAAGTTTGATTTTTTTGTTTTTTATTTTGACTTTAGTTCCACCTAAAGTGGTGGGTTGACCAAAATAAAAGTATGAATTTTCTACTTTTGAGTCTGTCTAGCTTATGTTTTACATGTGTTTCATGACGTAACAAAACCAAATATTTGCATACCAATACCAATAAAAAGTCGGCATACAGACAATTGGTGAATGTGACTACCTTTATGAACCCTTTCAAAGATTTTTTGATACTTGCCTAGGAACATTCCTACTAATAATGACCCCGAGCCAAATCCTAAAGCCTAGACATTTCACATTTTATTACTGTTTCCTCTTTCTTTTTTGAAAATATTACCGGAAGAGTTTAAACAATATAATATCTTTTGACCTCTGTAATTGCCCTTTGCCTTCAGCAATGGTCTGCACTCTACAATTAAAACTCACAGTAGCTTACATGGATGTGATTAGTTCAAACTGCACAACAATTTACTCTGACACTGTCAACACTTTCTAGGAACTTTTTGCCTCAGTAAAAGGCATATTGTTTTACAAGATATGTGGTTTGTTAATGGATAAATAGAAACATTTTTAAAGTATATTACTTACAAACTGATATTTCAGATGGTACTTCTTTATTTGCATTTGAAAAGATGAAATGTGGGAAATATGTATATGTAGGTAGTAGAGTAGGGAAACCCAAAGCTACCAACAATTATTTTTTCATTGATTTTAATAAACTGAAAAAAAGTCTAAGTTAAACTTACGCTCACTTCATGTACAAAAATAACCCTATGCAAATTATGCAACAGATTCTAGCATTTCTGTGATTCAGAGTCATGTAAGGGGTTCCCAGCAGGCAATGCCCTATACCTATGAAGATCACAAGCACTAATAGGACCCAATTTTCTGAAAGGAAATGCAAAAGTACAGAGACAAAATAGCATGAAGGTAAATGGCATGCAGGAAATGTGCACATGAATGCATGAGCACTTAACAATCATAATTTAGGACAAAGGCTGACATTTTGCTTTTTCATAATCTTGCAGCAGTAGATGACAACACCCGTACCCAAGCATCCTCACAGTAGTACACTGTACTTATTTATTACTGTACTTCATTATGTTACCATTACTAATCCGCTAAAATGTATACTCATTATCAATACATGCAATGCACTCCAGAATTGAAGAGTGCAAAAAAAGATTTTACCATTACATTGAAGGTGGGACAGGACAAATAGGAGACACCGCGCTGCATCCTCCCCAAAAATAAGCTGTAGCAACTGTTGGGGGTGCGGCAGACCACTAAATGGCATCTAGGATGTTCTAATGCTAGCTTTTTACTGAAGAAGATCATGTACAAATGCCTTAGGTGACGTAAATGTAATGTTTGTATAAGGCTTTAGGCTAATGCGATTGCACATTATAATTGGTCTGCTCTTTCACTTACTATTGCACGTTTTATGTTTTTTTTTTTCTCATTCCATTATGATACAAGGCTTTTACCATAAGATTAAATATGTAATGCGCTTTGTATAATAAGCAGCAATAATTCTGGCAAGATAATGATAAGAGCAACTTAACAATCTAATTATTTAGCTTTAAATAACTTAATCATTCCAACCTGCCAACTACTAATGCTGCATGTTATTAATGTGTGAGTTTTTTTTCCTGGATTAAGTGCTATAATTCAGTCCTCTATCAGGCTTTTCCTCACAAACTTATTACACTTGTTTGATATAGACACTGAAATACACTAATATGAATGGAGTGTAAAGAATTAATTCCACACAAGGGCAGCTTTCATGGGCATTCCTTATCTTTACTCCACTACAAGACAAACCAATTATACATGCCATGTGTTCCTTTTAAGCCAAGTTGTACGTGATGTACAGTATAATTTTACTGGATGGCAAACTGATTATGAAGAGCTGTGTTTAAATATAAAGGAGTAAGTGGAGCTCATATTGAGGACCAGTCAGTAAAAAAGCTGTATTAAAAGGTGTATATGTGTGTGTATATATATAAATTTGTGTGTAGTGTATGTATATATATATATATATATATATATATATATATATATATATATAGAGAGAGAGAGAGAGAGAGAGAGAGAGAGAGATTGAGATCCAGGCCCCCCCTGACCTGTGTGCTGCATTAACGCATGTATATTAATGTGCAGTCAATAAGGAAGTCCACATAACAATGAAAGGACTGCGGGTGCACCCCAACATACACATCAGTGTATCAACACAAAATGAGCCCTTCAGGCTCCCAGTGCATCCTTACAATACAGAATATGTTCCAGAATATATCATATTCTGTAACAATCATCAATGTCACCAGATGAGCTCAGCATTTACACCTTGTCTCCCAACACATGTGCTGGATTGGAAAACAGCACTAAAATTCCCAGAAGCTAAACATTTTCCCATAATCAGACAAGACACTACGGTAGAAATGTATTCTTGTATAGAACATATGACGTTGAGATCCTTTAATGCTTTTTTAGGCATACTGCTATATACAGTTTGTGTTTTTTACATATGAACTTCAATGACCAAATACAGGCTCTTGTCTATACTAAATATGCATCAGCATTGCACAAATGTCAATGATAGATCAGTGAATATGGCATAGTGGAGGTAATGTGTGCAGTGGCAAAAATTAAGTGTGAGTTTATTTAAAGTTCCCTAAGAAAATATTAGCACAGATACAAACGGTTAAAAGGTGATTCAGAACAGACATAGGAAGTTGTGCCATACACTTATTCAAAAAAAAAGAAGATGCAAAGAATCACTAGTTGTGGCTTCTCCAGTTCCTGCCTGGCCAGCACCAATGCTAACGTATCACAGCACCTCATTGCATTGCAATGCGACTGTCTACTGTAGCTCGTGTGACACTGGCACCACATCTGCACTGCAATATACACTATGGGGGATCAGGTCAGGACATGTTTAAATGGCATGGGAAGGATTGGGTGGGAAGGCATGATAGATGAAGTCTTGGTAACATAATTGGATATGTGGCTGCTGGAGGTGACTCAAACAGGGTGCATTTGGGGTGCCTTGCTTACTGCATCTATGTTTGTTCCTTTTTTTAAATGGTCTCTACTTGTAAAGTGGTAAACACATTGTGGCAAAAACAATCAGATGGATCTCTTTATAAATATGGTGATCACCATCTTTCAACAGTAAAATTGGAGATCTTCTAAAAGTGGTAATTCTGCTGAAAAGCAAAACCTTCGTTGATTCCGAACAACTTGTTTCCCCTTGTATAAATAGGCCCTATAGAAAATTCACTTTGAATATTCTATAGAACTGTCTCACTTTGAATAGATTTTCTCTCTCTTGCTGTTGTGTCCAAAGACAGAGAATAAAGGGAAATGAATGGGACACAATGTCACATACCCCCCACTCTTTCATCTGCTGTTGCTCTTCTTTGCCTTCACATGCAACCATGCCAAAGCTTTGCTGACTTACCAGTCTGACCACTGATGGTTCCCCTTTAGTGAAAGCCTATGGCCCCTTCATTGTATAAAATGGCACGGATCACAACCAGCAACATTGGGCAATGAAGGAGAGTGCAGGCAGTGGCAGACACAAGGAATCAGTATGGTTTTATTCCAGTTTTATCATCCCCCATTAAATACAAGCAATTAAATTACATTTTTCAGATTTCAGCTTTACTATGGGACATTACCTCCACTTCAGCAATGCAACAAAAGAAAGATAAAAATCTTTTATTTGCAGAGACGTATTATGTCTCTTCTGTAATTCAAACAAAAAACCTTCCTGCTCACAAATGTTATATTTTTGCTTTGCATTCTAATTTTTAATATACTATGATTGGAATTTTTTCAGTGGTTGAAAACAAGTCACTGGATTTATTTCTCTCTTGTGTTCATAGCTGCCTGGGTAACATTATGTAAACAGTTCCTTTAACTATTCTCTGCAGGGGATTTAAAAAGTTCACCTTGTAAGCATGCAGAGTTTTTCAGCCGTGCTGTTTATCTTCGCCGGTTAAGGAAATATGAGATGACTAATCTCATTGGACCTCGGTATTCACAGTTTAGATAGCCATGTTTTCCAACAAAGCAAAGAGTATATTCATAGCATGGGTTAATAAATAGTTATCTTGTTTAATAAAACCTCAATAGATCTAAGAGTGTAATTTACTTCATTCCGTCATAATCTGCTTTAATTGGCTGACTTCAGACAAGGCATCCTTACAAAAGCAAAGTGTCCCCCACCCAGCCCCCTGCCTCTGGCTGATGTAAATCTGATCAGTTCCCCTTCTGTTCCCTTTAACAGGTGAACTTTCTATTCTACATATCACTTCACAGTGGCACCAGGGATCAGCGATTCTCTATCGCTATATAGGCCAGTTGAAAGGGATACCTGTAATAACAGAGTGACATCCCATTGTTTTCCGATAAGAGCAATAATTGCCTCTGTTACAAAGAGACCTTTGAGCCAAACCTGCTGAGGACAAGGTTGATTAATTAAAATGCTATGGACTGTTTCAGAGGCCCGCACGCTTTACTGAGCTTCCTGTGACCACTGCACCTTAAGAAGGGATAGTGCACAGCACCTGAGGGGATATGGAGATAGGAGTTTAATATCTGCCGTCTGGAAAGAGGAGCTACGTATATGCCAATCAGCCGCAGCAGGGACCCGGCGCTATAATTATTGCCTCATTGCACCGGCCAACTCACATTACATTATTTCCCCACAGATGGGATCCTTCTATATATAACAACATGGAAACAAATACAAGGTTTTGGATAGAGATACACTTGATTTGGTTTTTCTAATAAATAAGTGTTGGGTCTTTGTCCCATGTACCTTTATACTTCCCCACACTTTTGCATATTTGCATTTGTCCTATTTTAAGGAAATCATTAAAATATAATGCTGCCCTTTTTAATTGGCTGATCCCTGATTTTGTTACAATTCTAGGAATCTCCCTCATTCACCTCATGTAGAGTTACATACAGACACAAGATGATAGTCCCACAAAACAAACATTTGCAATGCTTTTAGGCAAAACTCCAGCATCTGTACAGCTGTCCCTGATATCATTTAGTGATCTGTCCTGTCATAACTAAATCATTGACCAGTAGAACCAGTATTATGGTTTCCTTATGGGGAGGATACAGAGGACCTCTCCTGCACCTCTTTTCTTCTCCATTCTCCAAATATTGCACTGCTTATTATTAACATTACACAGGATTTATATAGCGCCAACATATTACGCAGCTCTGTACAATTAATAGGGGTTGCAAATGACAGACTAATACAGACAGTGATACAGGAGGAGAGGACCTTGCCCCGAAGAGCTTACAATCTACTAATACAGCACTTGTTTGTTCTCCTGTCATTGGAAATTATCACTAAGGATCATTTATAGGGACAATTAGGCCATGTTTCCTGTCTACAAGGTAGTGTAGTTCATTGCACTTCACACGGGAGTGTGCCATGCTCAAGAACATCAACAGAGAACAATGTGGAGCAATGCATGTTGTTAACAACCATTTCTGTCCATTTTTGTGTCTTAATATTCAGTATAATGAATGGGGTCAGCTAGTAGGGCCACACAGATGACTGTGCATTGCCATGTGTTGCAGTTATAGAAGGAATAAAGCCTTATTCAACATAGCTTCAGCCACTGCATATTTGATTTACTGCAACAGGACTTTAGTGTTAAACCCAAAAGAACTGATAAGAAATACATAAATACATTGCGGTATGTATTCTGTATATATTGTGTTTGTAATACATAACACAGACCTATTCTAGTTTTTATAAAATAATCTGTTAGTGGGTCTGTGGATGCTGTTTAGGACTAAATATCGCTTTCTCTTGGCATGCTGATAAGCACAGTCCTGTGTGCACTGATAAATCAAATGCTTAATAGCAACAGGGTGGCAATGATAATGGAATTTCTTATGTTACCTGATAAGATTTTAATATGATGTTATATAGTGATTTATAGCGAGGGCATTATTTTTCTAGAGGAATGCAGAGGGAAGGGATTAGTACTATCTTGTGATGAATTATGCAGTATAGTGTAGCCACACACAGAACTCATTCCAGAGACTGGCGATAACAAGAATAAGTTGTTGGAATTGTAATCCCTCACCTCTCTGCCCAACCAAAAATAATATAGTTTTTTTCTGTGTTCTATTTTAAATTATGTTTGCGCTGCATGTGGGTGAGATGTAGTAGATCGCCCTGACATTTTTAAGATGTCCTTATCGGTGTCTTCACTTACATAGCACAGGGACAGTACACTTATTCTGCTAAACATGCCATGCTTTGACTGCTTGACCCTGAGGCTTTTGCATCCCCCAGATCCACCATTTTCTTTGCAACACCCAACTAAACTTTTTTTTGGCAATTGGGCAGCCACTGAAGATGTAACTGCAGTATGTGTCCAGGAGTTACATTATCTCGGAGATTAAGGTCCACTCTTGGCAGTGCTGGGAATAGTAGCACTTTGCATGGTTCATGTGGGTTTTTTGCCAAAAACAAATTTTGCATGTCTCTTCAACCATAACTTTGAGTGACGTTCTGCCTTAATTCTTCGGCAAATTTCATAACATGACCCTGAAAGAAAAAGGAAGAAAACCAGCAGTCAAAAATTCATTTTTTCCTATATACTATAAATTAAAGTTATAAAAAAAGAAATAGGGTGAGGAGGTGCTGGGTGACAATCGCATAGGGCCACTTCTTTATTTTTGTGGCCCCCTCTAGACTTTCTTCCATTTCATGCATCACAGACTCTGACATGATTCCAGAAAAGCCTGTCAGGTAACTTTGACATGTCACATAATTGGGGATAGGGGCTTACATCCTGTTTTCTAATGTCTGTTTGTTTATTTTTACAGTTCTCAGCTCTGGCATCCACAGTTGTACTTTCCAGTTTGGGATTGGCTCACCACTTTCCTAATATATCTGCACTGCAGAACATGTCGTATTGCACACCTTCCAATAGCAGTAGTTGCAGTTTTTGTAGGATACACACAAGACAGTTTTTCTCATTACAACCAGTGTATTACAACCATGTATTTGAATTGTCATTAAAGTAGGATATTTTCACTATGCTTTACACTTGCTTAAAACAACTTCACAATTGCAGAAAAGTTTACAAACATCCTTGAAATAAAAAAATCATCAAGAGTGGATTGTTTTTTCTTTAACAACATTGAAGTTACTTTTTTATGCAGAGATTGCAGCTTCTGCTCTCTCTAATTGCTGTCTGCAAGCCAATTACTTCAACTGTTTGTACTCACGATACATCCCTTGCTCAGGGCTCTTGGTATTTTATCAGTTAGGGTGAAACCTAGCACCATTTTGTTGTTAACTGTAGCTATTCTCTTTTACAATTTCAGTGCACAATTGCTCAATCCCTATAATTCTTTCTATAGAGATTCTGAAGCTGTTGTTATGTGTTTAGGTAAACATAGGTATGAACTTCCTAGTGCTACACAAAGGTGATACTCATTTCTGTTTAGTTAGATGACCTATAGTTCTTCAGAGATGAGTGTATTGCCTATTTATAATGAAACACAAAAGAATGTTCTTTACTTGTCACATGTCATTTACCCCTTTAACAAGCAGGGACTGAGATCCTATATGGTAGAGAAAGAATGTTGAGCGTGCTATATAATTATGGATAATTCAGTTTGATAACAGTCTGTCTCATGGGCGCTGGCTTCGGTATAATAGGAAACACTGACTTGTAATGTTTGTGTTAGTTCTATGCAGGTTTACCTTCTACATTTAATTCTTTACCAGATTAAGAACAAACTGCTTTAGTCACCTTGCAGCTCCGACTGTCTCTGGTATTGCCATATGATTTTTTTTCAAGGTGAACTGATATTGGAAAGGTGATAGCCATCTAGCATCCTAATGTATGGGTAATGTAAGACTTTAGGGCTATACCCCGCCATCCCATATCCTAGTTATAAGCTATGACGTATCATTATCTTGCATGAGACTGCATTTTTGGCAAAATATATTGTACAGTGATAAATGAGAAGTTCGTATTGAATAATAAATCACATTAAATCAGACTAAATCAGGGGAATAAACCAATTTGGAAAATTTTTGCTCACTCCCAGAACTTACTTACAGTTGCATAATTGCACAGCCATCCAGACCCATCTGGAGGTATATGGACAGAGATACACACACTTTGATCATACAAATATATTGAATGAGGGTCATGGACCAAGTTTACTCATTTTTTTTCTGACAGTTAATTTCAATAAAAGACCTCTAATTCTTTAGATGGGTCCAATAAACGTCTACATCATCTGTGTCCTTTAGTGTGCTTTTTTTTTTCATGTCTTCACATGCATTCAGTATATGTTTAGCCAAAATTTTGCTTTGAATAGATTAGGGAGGGATCAAACCCTGCCAGTTTTGTTTTTTTTCCATATTTATTCCACCGGGAAGATCTCCCCCTCGGAAAAGTCTTGATGACACTTTTTAAATTAGATTTGTTAGATTTAAATTAGATTTGTTAGATTTCTCTTCACATACATTTTATGACTGTCAATTCACTTTTGTACCAAAGATTGTTCTAGAAACAGTACTTATTTTTCTAAATGTGTAAGATACATGGTATTAAATGGTTTAATATATCATAACAAAAATTCCTCAAAGTACAAAAAATTACTCAAGATGAAAAAGATGGGATATTTGCAAAGAAAAAAATGAGAGATCATTTAAATGAAAGATCTCCCTATTTAACTCAAACTTATGCATTTTGGCAGAGTTTTCTTTTGAATCCTGAATTCGTACTTCTTAAAGTAAATAGGATAAACTAGCATTCCCTGTCTAAGCTGCAGTGCTATTAATTTACATTTTCTATAATAAATACCCTTTAGACAAAAAATACAATAAAAAAGGTAATAAACAATGCAGGTGACAGTTCTTAGTTAATAAAGCAATCTAGAATGGATATCATTGAAGAGGACTTAGAACCTGTATAACCTGGTTTATACATGAATTACAGGTGACAAGGAAATATTTAACATACTTTGGATTTCTTGGTTCTCAGTGCAGCACGATGGATGTACTGAAGGTTGTGCTAACACACAAAAACTGCAATGCAGCTGCTCATATATCCCGACTATTGACTATTCTATCCAATTTATTCTTAGGCCTAAAATGTATCTACCACTGGTGATCAAGTTAGTTTGCACTTTCTTTCAGAAAGAAACATTCCACCAGTAAGGTCTAGGAAAGTTTTAAGGAAATGTAGTATTTATTTCTACATTATCAAAGGGCTCTATTTACAAAACAGGGAATCAGACATTCCCTCAAACATTCCTCATGGAAATCTTCCAGGTCTATGTGTTTCAATAGCAGTAATTGATTCCCACCAGGGAATGTTTGAGAGAATGTCAGATTCCCAATTTTATAAATGGAGCCCATAGTGTATTTATACTTTGCAAAATAAGAATGATGTTGTAAAGTAATCCTGTACTAAATTGATATTGTACTATATAGTTTATTCATATCAGAGACAAATAGAATTTGATATCAAACAGCTTTAAAAGGTTCCTGTTCATGCCTTTACAGAGCTGCCTACCTCCCAAGTGATGGAACCCAACTTCAAATTTCTTAAAGCATCTTCTTTTAAAAAAACTTAAACATTTTTAGCAGGCCAGATACCACTAATACACTTGGACAAGCTAATAGGTCACCCAGCCACTAATTTTGCATTGTGATATGTAGCACATAATACTCATACCTATATGTTCCTTGTCCGATTTCATAGCACTACTTCTCTAAAAAGCCTTACATATTGAATAGTAGCATTTAGTTTTATATAAAAATGTAATTGTTCTTTTTTAAAGGTGATCTAAATCCAATCATATAAATCTCATAAAAGCTTTAAAATGTTAAGGTGATTTCAAAGGCTGGTTTCAATCTTTTGAAATCTGCAGCTCCTGTTTAAAGAATATTTGGTGAGTCTCCAATCTTCCTCGATCAAGAAAGTCCTGCTATGGGTGAGATCTGTGCTTCTGCATTGTCTAGGTGGAGATGACAAGCAATAGTTTCGGCACAGATTGCACAGGCATGGTCTACTCATCTCTATCAGGACACTTGTCTCCAGCAATATTTTACTTCTGACATTTAAGTGAGTGCAAGTGGCCAAAAAAAAAAAAAAAAAAGTCAAAACACTCCGGCTGTATTAGAGCTTCTCTCAAATTGTTGATGGCCATTGGTTTTTGGCTGTGGCTATAAATATGTGCCTACAAAAACTTTTCAACTTCTTTCCTGAACAAAAACCTTGTTTCAAGAAGTCTCTCTGAATAAACTACACTTACAGAAGAAACCATGTTGCAGATCTTCTGTGTAGTTACAAGAAATAGGTGGTGAGAACTTGTAAGACCTCTATGTGCTAACAAGAAAGTAAAAAGCATGAGAGGTGTTAAGTCTGTATCAGTAGGTGTCATTGGAAACAATCAATATGGATCATTTCCAACGACAAAAATCTAGCATGTTAAAATAGTCTTAGTTGTACTTTAATTGTGTAAAGGTGATTTATTCACTTTCTCTGGATCATTAGTTACCCCAATTGATCTTACAAAGGGTTATATCCTGGAGCCATGAACCATTGAAGATGCCTAAAGAGGAAGTAAACTGAAAAATGCCCCCCCCAAAACAAAATACACCTACCTTTAATCCCACAATCGGTCTGGAGGCGTCTTCCATTGGGTCCCACATCATCCAGGCATCAGTCTCTGAGCCAGAACGCTTGGAGCCGCCATCTTCGCCTCTTCTTCCGGATACTTCTTTCTACATCACCTAACCCAGGCACGAGATGGGGTGACGTAGATTAGAAAAAAAACTTGCTGATTTCACTGCGCATGTGAGATCAGAAACATTTTTCCCCTTTTCACGAAAAGGCACCCAAGAGCTGCGTGACGTGGGTATCCCGGGAGGCTTTGCACTCCCATTCATTCTCGATCGCCTAGGCAAATGAGAGTTAGGGGGCAGTGCTTTTTTTAAGGTGTGTTAGACTTAAAAAAAAAACCAAACAAACAGAATTTTCAATTAACATAAACGGGTTGTCTACCCTTTTATGTTGAGTGAAAGTTTAGGTACACTTTAAGAACTGGAGGTGAGAAACAATGACATAAAAAAATCAGAGTTATAGCTATTTTATTTCAGCAACTGTACTACCACAAAATAATTATTGCTCTCTCTTCTTCCTATTTAGTCATCTGTGTAGTGACATACATTTAAAAACTATTTGCATACAAATTGACCATTCACTATTACCAAAACATGTAAAACGAATGGGGCTCTGTGCATGAAGGTCCACAGGAGCAAGAAGTTATTAACGCTCTGCTTTGCCAGATAACCTTTGACTCTGTATCCTTTCTAAAAAATGCTGAGCCTTTTTTAAAATCATAATTCAGAATCTGCTTTATAAGGCAATGTTCTCACATGGTTCTCGGCAGCTCACAGGGTCAGCCAATCACACCATTGCACTGGTTCTTTAGGAAATGTGAGTGTGCTAATGTGAGATCCAGGTCTTTCTACTACAGCCATGTGGCCATTAAAAAAAAAACATCAACTCCTGTTACTCATGTATAAGTGTAAGTACATTGCCAAAAACGTAGATAAATGCTTATCAGACTTTTTAGGAAAAAATAAGCCAAGTAGCCAAGTATGGAGTATGAATATAACAAGGTGATGTCACTGTTCAAAAAGCCTCATCTATAGTGCTGGTTCTGTTATGCATTGGAGCCTGATGATTTGTGGGCTATTTATGTATATCATATACATAGAGTACTCTTTTCATGGTTGCAAAATTAGGAAATCAGAGTAATTTAATTAAATTATGGTTGAAACTTAGCTGCAAACCTTGTAAAGTTGTCTATTGGATCTTATAGTAAAATACATGGGGCAGAGTCTGGGCTTCAAACCAATGAGCCTTCAGTCTTTGGAGAGTGGGATCCAATGGGAAACCAGTTCATAGTGAAGAGGGATTTATCCTATGCAGTGATTATTATAGGTCTATACTATACTGCCTTCTCTAGCCACTGAACCCTTAAGGAGAGCTGACTCCTTGTTTAGAGATAGTAAGATATATGTAAGTGTAAAATTTGTAACATATTCCTAAAAAAAATCTGTCATGTTTCAAATGCTCCACCAACCAAATTTTCATTGATTCATAAAGAAGTGGATAGCTTAAATGGCCAGAGTCTGTTCTGTACTCAGGTCCTTATTGGGATGTGCGTGTGAGTAACACATATTGTTCAACTTAATTTATGATGATTTACACAAGGATAAGAATTTTTATTTTTAGTCACAGGACTGTAATTTTTAAATTGGACTCGGCTAAAAATAGGTGCAACTTTCTTGAATATAAGGATTCTTATCCTGGTGTTAGCATTGTGAATTGTGCATATTAAAGTGTGTATATGTGTAAATGATGTGTATGCTGAATGAAGGACAATTGTAGCCAAATGAGATAGTTTTGATTGATCAAATGACATTTAAATGACACATTTTACAGAATGCAGCAGTATATCTGATCAGTATGCGGCTTGTGTATGTGTTGAAAGTGTCTATTTTTATCTTTAATGTACAGCCAAAGGTTGGTTTTATTACTTTCTGTACCCACCAGAACTGTCTTGAGTGATTAGAACTGTTACAATGTTCCTCTCCTCTAAATCTTGTTCTGTTTAGAGAACAAAGGCACAAAAGGATTGTTAAAGCCTTGCAGTTCCCATAAAATCACAACTTATGACCCATTTGGTTGATCCTGCTATAACAATTTCTTTGTTTTTTTTTTCCCCTCTCGCTTAACTGAACTTGAAAACCAACACATTTCACATAAAACACAACTTTAATATTATGTGTTTTTAACTTGCCTACATACTTTGCTACCAGTTATTCTTCTCATTATACCTTACAGAATGAGATTTTGTAACCTTATACTTCTCTATTGAGAAGGTTCTTGTTTATACTTACCCCTATTTAATGTCCCAACGTGGCTTCACACCAGTTCTGTGTATGAAGATGCTGAATGGAGGCTTATTCTAGGTATAAAAGATTTTATTATTTACTTAATGAAAATAGAATCAATTAAAATCGATCAATGCTTTGCTATCAATTATAAATGATAGTAAAGCATTTATTAAACAGGGGGTTGATACCTAATATACATAAGGAATGGTTAACAATTGTATTGAACTGTAGTAGTATGTATCAATTATCAAACAAGTGACATTCTTGAAGTTAATATCAAAGGATTGTTGGTAAAAATAAATAACATTAAAAAAGATTACCATAGTATGTGCCTAGCATAAAGCTGCGTACACACGTGCAATTTTTGTCGTTGGAAAGGATCTTTCACGATCCTTTCCAACGACAAAGGACTACACGATGCATGAACAAGTGCTGTACATACAGCACCGTTCTGCTCTATGGAGAGGGGAGGGGGAGAGCGACGGAGCGGCACACTGCTGCACGCTCTCCCCCTTCCCTTTCATTAGGATTGGTCGTCGTTCATCGTCCGTGGATCCGCCAGGACGCCGACTGTACACACACCAGATTTTCGCCCAATATCTGGCCGATGCTGATTATCGGGCGATAAAAATCTGACTTGTGTACGCAGCTTAAGAGGCTGGTTTACTAAAGATTTGCTTGGTACACTTACCCACTGAACCCCTCTTTAGGTCTAATAAACTTTTATGAGGCTGGATTTCCTTTCAAGTCATAGTGTATGTAGCCTGGAATATTTGCAAGAGACACTGCCCATGTGGGGCAAAATCTCTGCCCCTCCAACTCCCCTTGTTATGTTTGGACTGGTGGTGAGGTTGCAGTATGGTTACCGCATCCTCATGCCAGTGAACCACCACACAATACATGTACTCACAGCAACCCAATAGATATATTACCAGGGTTTTCCTAAAACCTGAAAATTACAGTATTTAAAGGGATCCTCAAGGGTGTTTTGGCTATGAAAAACAGTTCTACAGTACCTCTATAGTATGATCATGTCAGTATATAACATTGACATAACAAAGGAATACTTTAGGTATTTGGAATAAATCTGATTGATGTGCACCGACAGTGATTTGATGTATAAAGCTGCGTACACACTTCCAATTTTTATCGTTGGAAATGAACGACGAATGAACGACGAACGATCGATTGGGCAAAAATCGTTCGTAAAAAAAGTAACCAACGACGCCGAGGAACGAGGATAGTCCTTGGAAATGAACGACCAGACCGGCGGATCGGATTGGACGACGATCGTTGACCATCTATCGTGTGTACCGTCGTTCATTGATCGTCCATGGTCTGAGCATGCGCGGTGAACGAACGTTCGTTCACTTCCTGTGGTGCACATCACTTCCTGTATCGTTCAAACGATCGCATCTATCGTGTGTACAATATCTGCGAATGATCATGTCGTTATCTGTATGTACAGGATCGGTGCCATACGATCGTTCGCAGATATCGTGCAGGATCGTTCGTCGTTCGTTTACCAACGATAATAATTGGAAGTGTGTACGTAGCTTTAGTTGTATTCTAACTTCTCATCTAAAGATTCTATTTTGCTTGGCTTACTAGCAGTCGCCAAGTCTACTTTGGCTGTAGGTAAAGTTTGATTACTAAAGATAATGTTTCTTACTGAGAGTTAATTTTTAAATATTATATAACATAATTTAGACACTGAATCCTAATTTTTGGAGAGATCCATTATTCGTTAAACCCCAAATCCCTAACATTCCATATAATTTATCTCATACCTGTGCAGTCAGTACTTTTCTTTTATGTGCAAGTTGCTAATTAATAACTTTGTATTTATGTGAAAAACAATTAATCCTGATACAGCAGGATATAATGACACACTGTGATAAATCTTTAATGTTTTCTTCATTAAAACATAATTTTATGGCTGAAGAATTACACATTTGTGATCCATTCATTTTAATGAATAATTTCAAAGTGAGAACAATAATAGAAAATAAAAGAAAGGCAAAATTACCTAAAATGTATCCATTCCTGATCTCTGTGTTTTGTCTACAGAGTTTTGTCAATTTTTTAAAATTACATAAGCATGAACTCCAATATAACAGCACATTATATCCAAGGAGCAGAATATTTTAATCACACATAGAAACAGGCAATGTTTTGGGGATGAACATAGTCAAGCATAGCTCCTTCTCCTGCCTGAAGAGGAGACTCAGTTCAGATCCGAAAGACTGAATGAAACATTCTTCTCTGTATGAGTATCCTGTACAGGTGATCTATCAAAGAAGATATTGTGCATACAGCTGCATCTACCGTTTATGATTATTTCACTACTTGGAAATTAGTAAAGGGTCAGCATCCTGTACAGAGGGTTTTACAAATATTGTACAAAGTATCTCTCGCATAATAACAGTAACCACAAATAGCTTAAGTCAGTTTGTTAAAAATAATGAACATATTGATTTTAGAAAGTGAATTGAGAAATAACCTATTGTTTATTATATTTGACATCAGAGTTGCTCTATGTCCCAGAAGGCTCTCAAGTCTGATGCTGAAAGTTTGCAACCATGACATCTAATTTCTTGACTAATTGTAGTCTGCCTGTAAGTAAAATGCAAAACTTGCATGTACACATCCAGAAGAAATGAGTTGGCTTCAACTCCAACTTCAGGTTTCAATGGTAATGTCAAGTCTATTTCCTTTTCACCTTTCTAAATGTATTTAGTGAAACATTCCTTAATACATTCCTTGGAAATGGCCTTGAAACTTCATGAGATCATGTGACAAGCACAATTCCCTTTTCTGTCTCTGCATGGGGCTGTGAGTGGGCTTCATGGTGGGACAGTTCAGAGCGTTCTAAAGCTACAGTTTCCAGCATGCAATTTTTTTCATTTTATTTTATTTTTTGCTTTTATACTCCAATCAACTTTGATCCCTTGTCCATTACTTGTCACACAGTTAGGCTATTTTCAGATGGGGAATAATTCCCCAGTGGCACCATTAAGGTTCACCATTTTGGAGCTAATTATGAACCAACCTGAATGTCATTAAATGAAAGTGGTTAAACCCCATTTTTTGCCAATAAATTTCTTTCTTAAACAAGCACTTGCAAACAGTTCTAAAAGTGTCAAAAAATACAGCAGATGATCCCTGATATGTAACATATTGCATGAGAATTTTTCTTTATCTTTCTTCGCTTTTTCCCTGAATAAGTTTTAGTATATAAATGGTCCTCCATTTCTCATTCTCTTATAGTTTATTATTTATATGTATGTGGTCTCTTAGATTGTAAGCTCTTCGGAGCAGGGTCCTCTCTCCTGTGGCACTGTCTGTATCTGTCTGTCATTTGCAACCCCTAATAAATGTACTGCTCTGCGTAATATGTTGGTGCTATATAAATACTGTCTAATGATAACAATGTGGTTTCTCCTGCTACTTCATGGTTCTGTCGAGTGTCATTGGAGGCAAAAGGCAAGCAAAGAAGCTGCCATGTTGTTACAAAAAAAGTGTTTGGGACAAGCTTCATTTGAAAAAGGCTCTATATGGCACAATAACATTATGCATACATATTACTTGAAGCCAGGTAAACTTTATGGCTGTAGGAAGTATGGCATTGAATTTGTACATTTTTAGAGGTGTAAGTGTACATTGTTTTCATGTTTTGTCTACAAGTAATATAACTCCTGTCTGTTTTTACTGCTATCTAGGAAATTACTTCTTCATTACCTGTTCATTCTATTCTGATTTTAATTTATCTATATTGCTGTTGGGGATTTAGCTTTGTTTCAGACTTGCAGTAAACCTCAGTGTTGTACCACATGCTCACTCGCACTCCCAACTGCTCCCATTTACCTATATAGTACCACTTGGGAACCACTTTGTGCAAGTATTGGTGTTATAATGGTTTCTGCATGGTTACACAACAGATTTCAGTTGTGGATAACATGTTGAGGAAACTAGGTAGTGGTAGAATATATGATTTAGGTAATAAAAGATGTCCCTGTTTATAAGGGACAGTTAACCAACTTTATAGTCCACCCCCTCCAAAAAAAAAAAACAGTGGCAGCCTTTCTAAAGGACTAAGCTGTAAGTAAGTTGCGTAGGTCTAAGCTTTCTATGGATTCTTTATGCAGCAGCTGGCAATTTCAGTCCTGTAATCCACCCACTAAACATTTCAGAACATTGGAAATGACACGGTGCCTTTTCATATTTGTCCAAGCGGCAATTCATATTACACAGCAGTTTAAGGCTGTTCATCTTGAAGACTAGAAATAAGGTGACTGAGATGTTGTTCACAGTACCATCAAGTTAATAGAAGTCATGTGTCACCCGTAGCATGAACATTCCATCATGAGGAATCCCAGAGTGTAAGACTTATCTAACCTTGGCCTCATCCGTCATATGCAAGAAATTAGAGGACAATTCATTCTGTTGATCTTGAATTTCTACATCTCCTCTGTGTTTTAGTGATGCCTCAGGGCTGATGTCTGTTTTTCCTCCACTTGTCATTTCTTGAGCAGATGTCTCTTCTGAAGGTGTGACTACCATTTGTATAAAATATTGAATGCTGTTCCCAGATATACACCTAAATAGAAAGTGGCTCCACGTATTATAAAAGGAGGCTTACATTTATATCAAAAATTGGTAAATGTAAAATAATCAATTAGGATAAAACAAAGAATATATCCCTGCTAATAATGATACCTCCAATATGCTATACGTATGTCCTGACACAAGTTTAAAGCAGACCTATCACCAGTTTTATTACATTAAAAAATGTGGCTAACTCTTTTATATAATGATATATATTTTTTTACATTTTTCAGGGAGGATCCCTACCCTTCCGTCATTACAGCCAAGGCCTAAAAAGGCTGAATGAGAAACCTGCAACCTCCTGGGATACATATCACATATCCCAGTAAGCTGTAGGCTGCTCTTTCTGTGCACAGAAGCGGTTTTCCTGAATTAGGTGCCTGCATAGTGCAAGATGATGAAAGAAGAAGAAGGAGGAAGACAATGGCAGCACCCGGTGTCCAATCTGTGTCTGAAAGAAGAAGGAAGACGGGATGAAGCAAGGCCTAGTGGACTAGGATCCTAAAGCAGGCTGTCCACTTTCAAAGGTAAGTGTTTATTTTTTTTTTTTTAATAAAAGTTCTGCTTAAGTTTTGTCTACACTTTCCCAATGGAAAATATGGTTTCAGCTTCCCCTACATGTATGCATATTTCAAATGAAACATAATAAATGCTCATTCTTTGGCACAAACAGCTGAGGTTTATTCTGCTTACAGTTTGATGGTCATGGTCTCTTGTTTTACCAACTTTGACATGCTAATGGAATTGTTATATAAACCTGTGCTTATAAATGCAACGAAAGCAGATCATGCCAGTGGTGGGAGCCTACAGGGTGCAGTACATTGCTGCCTGAAAACAGAAAACTGTGTAATGCAATGATGGGATCCATTCATGAATGAAAGAACTGAAACAGTAAATAAATAAAAAGGAGTGGGCCATGATAAGCAAAGGGCTACATAATGCTGGATGACCTCCAGTCAGGAATGAAAGGCTGGTTCTATCCGACTTGGTGCAATGTCAAATGCACAGTGTGTGCAACTCACTGTGTGCAGTGAAATCAGAATTATCAATTTTAGTACCAGAAAGCAGTCTGTGCAACTGTACAAAACTAAATGTGAGGCTGGAGTTCAACCCAATGCCTGTATATATGGATAAATCCCAGAAACAAGACACATACCTAGCTTGTAAAGTGAGCTTTGCAACAAATGTAAGGGATATGGTATATAAATTAAAGAATTACAAAAACCAAAACAAAAATTGTACACCGGTATTTTCCAACTAACTGGCTAATGATTCTGCTACTAATGCAATTTTTGTCCTAGGGTAACAAGGCTCACCCACAGTACATTATCCATGCAGAAAGAGTATCATCACCATAGGCTGTTCCCCTGATTTGGACCCTCTTCCCTCCTCTCCATTACTAAGGGAATGAAGGGTTGTGTAGTTGACATGTTTTTAGATTTTAGCTCAATATACAAAACGTTATAAGGAAAATAGATTTTTATTTTATTTTTCTGTTCCAGGTACTATGGTAATGCAGCCACCATGTCAAAGGAAGTATAAGCTTTGGTAAATTACATTTTTGTGATATAGCGAAGCTTTAAATATATTTAAATTTAAAGTGCTTTACGTATCAAAAGCCAACCTTTTGAGAAAAAAAACTATATTCAAAACCCTCTGCTATTCTGATGCCTGCATCCAACTATCTACCACTTCCTTTAATTCCTGTCTTTAAATCACAACAGGAAGTGGGTAAAAATCTCTATAAAGTAACTGAGACTCTGTGTTTGAGTAAGAGCTGACAGTTTTTAGATTTCTAAATATATGCCAGTGACCATGTTCACTATGACAAATACATAGAACAACAGAAAGCAATAAAAACCAGACATAAGTTCTAACCCTTCCACACATTTCATCAAAGTTCACCCATAAGAGCTTTTCTTTTCACAGTACACAAATGGCCATTTCTGTTTTTATTCTTTCATGTAGTACTTTTCACTGATATCCTTTCATTTAGTAAAGGATTGTCACCTCTCTCTCCCTTGTTTCCTTGTTGTAAGTAACAGTAAAGAAGAATCATTTAAAGTTATCCAGATCAATACCAATGTGAAAAAATGCACAGCTGTACCATAATGACACATTAAATTATATGAACAAGTTTCCATTTGTGAAGATCCTTTGCAGCCTTTCAATAAATGATCCTGCACAATGAACAACTGTTCAAAGCTATCACTAATTTTACCGCTGATCCAATGACCCACTAAAAGCTTCATATTTAAAAATAAGACTTTTTCTCCTAGTTTATATATAGTTTCCAGATTGATTGCATATTGCATAACCTACACAGACTTTCAGACAGAAATAGGAAAAGTACATTTCCACAAACCAATGCATTACTATCATTTGCACACCATGCATAGAAAAGTGGTTGAGTCAAAACTGTTTGAATCTTCCAGTAGCAAGTTATTGTCTGTGCATAGGGCTTGTTGGAGCCATAGTATAACACTACAGAATATTGGCTCCATATTGGGGATATGCCATGCCTATCCAATTACAGTGATTAAGCTAACTTTAGAATTTCTAGATTAGCTAAATTCTAAGATTTAAAGTGTAAAGTCGGGATATTGATGGGATAATTTTTTGCCAAATACAACACATATTTAAACAATATTCAGTTTTGTATAAAAATGATTTGATAAAGGACCAAAAACAGGCCGAATGGCAGAATATTGCTAAAGGTTATTGTCATCAATGCCACTGTCTGTATCTGTCATTTGCAACCCCAATTTAATGTACAGAGCTGTGTAATATGTTGGCGCTATATATGTACTGTTTATTTTTATTATTAATAATAATATGAGCAGCCAAAGATTTGAGGGGAAGTAAAGCCGCTGTGACATGCCCAAAATCAACTATATTACTAGAACAAATGATCAAGCAAACAAGTTTTTGAATAACTTGCTTGTATTTTTAGATGTAGCTTTACATTATTTACATTTTAGATTGTTAGATTCCTGACCTCTTAAAGTTACCATACCCATGAGATTATCTGCTCCTTCTAATCCCTCAGAACAACCCTTTCCCAGCCTGGAACCCATCTTCCCTTCTTGGTCCTTTTTCTGACCTAATACTTCCACGCATTTATCCTTCTAGGTCTAGCTCCCCTGGGTGGCGTACTGTGGTTGGGGGTAAACCTACCTGTGATAAATGATCTTCGGTGCTGGGGCATTGTATAGTTGGTTCTGGCCTTAATATGTATATAAATATAGGTAAAGGGAATGACACTTGGCAAGGTTTAATTGCGACACATCTTTTGCTTTTAGGACTAGTATGTCTCTAAGACAATAGATCTGTTACAAATCTGTATAAAATGGTAAAGCTAAACCCAATAACTGAAATAATATTGCAGGTTACCAGTAATTCATTGTACTGGTTAGACTAAATTTAAGGTTTAAAAAATGACTGTTGATCTTGCTAGAAATGCATTGTACTTGTCACTTACTAGAAGATGGAAGAACTGGAAGTCAAAACAATGTCATCTTTCTTGTATGACCTACCAACATCCTGTGTTTAATGAAAATTAACAATGGAAGACCTGCTGAAAGTCAAGCTTGGGTGGCAACAATGGCTTTTACCATAGTGAAGCACTGAGCATAGCCACTGAAAATGAGAAAAAGAAAACAAATACAGTCCTTGAAGGACATATCCTGCAACATATAACCGTTCTGTATTTAGTTTAAGCATTCATAGTCAAGCTGTTGAGTCTCCATCATTTATAAAATATTGTAACTGAAAAGATACTTGGAAAGAGAACAATAAAATACAGCTAATATCAATGCTATTGTGTGTCCGTGAATAAACAAAAATGACCCAAGATCAGATGACAAACTGAATTTCTCATCATACACCCCTGGCAGGGCTTTGCCTGAGAAAAGCAGCTAAGCAATGGCCGTGTGCATGTTTATGGGATTGGCCCATGCAGGAGGGATTTTCTTTCAGCAGCAGAGCTGACTTCTAATTTCTGACTGCCGTCTTCTGTCAGTGAGTAGCTAAACCTCACCAAGCCAGTATAAACACAAAAAGAGGATCCTGCTATTATTCACTAATCAGGGTAGGCTATAGCATGGTCTACTTCTAGATCATGGTGGTTTAAAATTTGGATGAAAGCTTTGGAGTATATTCAACCACACACTTGCAACAATCAAGCCATGTAGAGCATGGCACTCACTTCTGAGGACAAAAAAATGTTCTTTCTTCTAAAACATTCATAGATATTTCTGAATGTTGAGAACTCCACACAGCTAAATACCAATTTTATAACTGAGCGCTGGTTGTTCTCTTTTTCTAAGAAAAGGAAAAGCCTTTCTTTACTGTTTATATTATAATTGACCAAGGAAAATATTGCAGCAGAACCCGGCAGTATGGTGATGCAAGTCCAAAACTCTCGCCATCTGTTGTGCTATAATAACCTAAAAATAAACAGATTTTTCCTTTAAAAGACGCACAGTCTACTATTAAACTTTGCATATTTTCAGCAAGATGCAGCAAGGTGACACATTATTATTATTATTATTATTATTACGGAAATTAGTAGCTTCCCTGCTGCAAATTGTCTACTTGAACAGTTTATATTTCATTTGTATGTCTGTACCTAACCATACCTAATGATATCATTAAGCTCCTATGACTCAGCATCGCTCTGATTTAATATCCGTCCTTCATTGCAAGAAACCAAAATGAAATGCACGGTGGTCTTGAAGTCAATAGGTGGACACTGGCATGTGAATACCCATAATCCTTTTCACCTACACAGCACCTTCTACTGTTTTATGCTTAGGCATCTGGAACAAGTTAAAAAGTCTCCGTTGAACTCTGGAGACTTAATTCCTCTCATTTCTCTGCTATACCCATTAGAAGGAAAGCTAGACTATGGGAAGGAGGTATGGGAAGAAGAAAGATGTTTATAAAGTGAGCTGTGCAGGGGAAGGGGGACTTTTTATTTCAACATTGCCTAGTCACTTAATTTCTCAATTTTGTGCAGATGTTTAGTTTATAGTAAAAATAACTGTGACTACTTTTTTTCTATGCATGAGATAATTAAAAAGTAGCAGGCATTTTAAAAACTCCACCAAAGCATCTTCCTAGTGACCCCTGTAAACAGTGAACACTGTGAACAGTATTTTTTAGGAGTTAACAATGTCCTCTCCCTCTCCATTTAGGTTTATTGCATTCTCTTTATTATTATTATTATTATTATTATTATTATTATTAATAACTATAAACAGTGTTTATATAGTGCCAACATAATACACAGCGCTGTACATTAAATATGGGTGAAAAAATGACAGACAGATTCAGACAGTGAGTGACACAGGAGGAGAGGACCCTGCCCCAAAGAGCTTACAATCTAAGAAGGTGGGAGAAGCAGCACACAATAGGAGGGGGTATGGAATGTCAATTTATGTCAATTTGAAGCTTTAATACTTAAGATAAATTAATATAACAAACGTTGCTCGTTGTGGTGAGTCAGATCATTAAAATATCTTTGAAGGTACATTTAATATCATGATTATTAATTTTATTATTAATAAACAGTATTTATAAAGCACCAACTTATTACCCAGCTCTGTACATTAAATAAAGGTTACAAATGATGGACAGATACAAACAATAACCCTGCCTACCCAAGCAGTTTACACAAATCAAATGGAGCTTTTTGTACTTACTGCTGACCAGTACAGCCCATCGTTATCTGGAACATTTTATAACAAAGGAATGAATTAATCATTTATGTCTTTTGCAAGGAAATTAAAACAGAATTCTCAATGGACACTGCTCAGACTATACAATACAGTGCAAGTCTCCCGTACTTGTGGGCCCCTCACCTTTGAACACTCAATTCTCTGGTAATTCCAGTTATGGTAAACAAATCTACTCATCACCTTTTAGCATCTTGTATGAGAAAGGGAGATTAATGATGAGAAAGAATAATAAGAGACATATTTTGTTGGCAGTAGCATTGCTACATCATCATATCCCTAAGCAGCATCATTAACCAAGCAAGGAACCCAATGATAAATTAGACAAAAAACATTTTTGTTCTTTTTTACAGAATGTAAAGGTACCAATTAGTAGCAGCGCCAGGTTGCATTTTGGCTTGGGTAGTATAGAATAATTATTCTAATTATTCTATTTTAATTAATGTTTAGTTTTGTTTCCAGGGTGTGACAGTATAACAGCTTAAAAGCAACATTATCATTATTATCACCTTGGAAAAAGCATAAAAGCTTAGCATAATGAGTAAGAATTAAGTAGAAATACTGCAGATATTTTGTTGTTATCATATTTTTCATGTATAATAAAAAGTTTTAGGCTACTGGCTGCAACAAGGAATTTAAAAAATGATTGGGAGTAGGTAGGTAATCTCAGTCAGTACTGCTGCATTTGGTGTGACCTTCCACTAATGGATGCAACAAACTCCAGTGCTATGTCCATGGAGGAAAGCTTTCAGAGCAGCATAATATTATAACACCAGTATAAACAATGAGGATCTAGCAGATCAACTGTGGATCTAAAAAAGGAAATTTACAATTAGCTCTGTACCAAGAAATGTTTGAGGAATTTAGCATCTTAAAGCAGAATTAAACCCAGCCAGTTCTCCTGTCCATGTTCCAGCACAAGGCACTGCCATCTTCCTTTCATCTACCTTTTACAGACTAGATGAACTTCATATTCCTTTGTCCATCTTCCTGCTTGCCTGATCATTCATCCTGACACATGTAAAATAAGCCAGGATTGCGGCGAATTCAGAAACCTGGAGCGATCTAGCAGGTAAAACACATTATCGCAGAAGGGAAATCACCTGTACCTTTTTGCAATAATGACCTTCCTGATCATAAAGACTTAAAACTTTAGAAGGCAGTGACGTTTTTGGGAAAAAAAAAAAACAACTGATGGTATGGTGACACTGACAATATAGAGAATAGTATAGTTGGCCAATATTCAGGTTCTGTCTGACCACTAAGCCAGTGGGGCAACGAATTGTACCTGGCCTACGCTTGAGCATTAAAACTTCCTATAGTACAGACAATGTGGTGTACACTGCTTGCCATCATTGCCACACGTAAAACATTTCAATTCAGTATCACTGTCTGACCCACAGTCATAGCTGTAACATTAAAGCTATAATCACTTCTTACTGCAGAACTCTAAAAATAAGCTTTGCATAGGAGGCAGTTCTAGCCAACTTAGCGGTTCTTTATAAACTTTATCGACTTATTAGATTGCCCATGGGGATCAGAAAGAATTTTTTTCCTGGTTGGAACCATTAAATTGGAACCATCTTCTTGGTTGTGCACTAGGAAGAAATTCATCTTCTCAATTTATCCTATTTTCTGTTGTAATGTAGACTGGAAGTAATGTGACATCAAACAGCAATGGTGGGAAAATCTCTAATAGGCAGGAATTTAAACTAAATTTCCCCAATGGGAGCAAAGTGGCAAGAAAAATGCCTGGTAAGATTTTTAACTCCTCCCTACTCTACCCAAAACATAAAATAAAGTTTTGGCTGTAGACACACTTAAAGGGGTCTGGATCAGCTAGGATTTAAAGATGTAAGGCCGTATTTTATTCAAAGAAAAACAGATGGACATCTGTCTTAACTATATAGCTCATATTACAACTATGGGCTTACCTTATACCCATATACACTTTCCACCACAATGACCTAGTTTGAATTGTATACGATTCCATCAAATAACTGCAAAGAGTATTGTTAAAAAAACAATAACTTAATATTTTTGACTTTTATTAGTGTATACCGAAACTTGTAGACTTTTATCACAGAAGGTTAAGAAAACTAAATATAGTATTGTGAATTGACTTCTCACCGTCTGATGATGATAAATCCAACAAGATCACAACCTGTCTAAATGGTTGTCTTAAAGGGCAAGTAGGCTTAGGAGGCTTAGAGAGGAATGTGACAGCATGCAAGGGTATCTAGCAAGGGTCACCAGAAACTGTTGTAAAGTGCCAAATGTTTGTACCTAAGGGTGGGACTACTAATGAAATCATCTTGAGTCATACTATTATTATTATACAGTATTTATATAGCACCATCATATTATGCAGCACTGTACAAAGTCCATAGTCATGTCACTAACTGTCCCTCAAAGGTGTTCACAATTTAATGTCCCTACCATAGTCATATGTCAATAACATAGCCTAAGGTCAATTTAGGTGGAAACCAATTAGTCTAACTGCATGTTTTTGGGATGTGGGAGGAAACCGGAGTACCCAGAGGAAACCCACACAGACACAGGGAGAACCTGCAAACTCCATGCAGATAGTGTCCTGGCTGGGATTCAAACCTAGGACCTAATGCTGCAAAGGCCAGAGTGCTAACCCCTTGGCCACCGTGCTACCCAGAACCTAGAGTGTTAGAACCTGGTTTGCCTATTTCAGTTTGTGCATTGCTAACACAATGATTGTATTATAGTTGACTGAGTTTTAACATTTTCAAAGATACTTAAATGAGCACCAGAAAATTACCAATCTGTGGATTTGTCTGTTTTTTAGGCTAATTTATTATTCATGACAGACAATACACATATAGGTGCTGGTAAAAATGAAGCAGGCCAGCCATTAAATAGGAAGAGGTGAAGAATAAATGTACAGGGCCATTTAGCATTTAGCACCTTTAGATCTGATGATCACCCTCTGCAAGTAATGAAGAGTAAAGTGTACAAGCTACTCACTGTGCAACCAACCAGTCTTGTTGCTGCCCTCTTGGTCTAAACCCATTATACTGAAAACCCTTTATCAGACTCTTTTGGAAACCAATTGTAAGGGTTTACATTATTAGGAAATATAGTTGGCCTTCCAACACTAAGAGGAGAGAGCAGAGTGACGTAGAGATGAGCTTATCAATGTGCTGCTTCTCCTTTCATTATCCAGTCACAAGCTGAATGTGAGAAGCAGACCTGTAGAAAAGGGAAGACTGTATCAGATAAATATCAGGTTCCCAGACAGGGCTGCGCTGTGTGGAAGATGAGTAACTCTCAGGACTAGATGGACAAAAACACAAATTATTTTAAATTTCTGAAGCCACTTTTTTATACGTATTTCATTTGTGCATTTAGTTGTTTGCTTGAAGCTCATGTTTTATGGAAACCTGTGACAAGAAAATATTTATTCTGCAACCATTTTTCTGAAAATGCTAGCTGCTAGGCTGTCATGCTAAACCAGTGTTTCTTAACCTATTTTACATGGGGTAAACCCCAGGAAATTACTTTCAGGTCTTCGGGTCTTCTATAATTGCTATACCCACAGCTATACATTGCAAGTGTATTATTATTATATATTAGTTTATAGCAGTACATTAGGGTGGTGGGATGAAAGCCTCTTTCATTGCTGTTGGGAATAATCTCACCCTTTACAGTTATTTAAAAAGATCATTAAACCTGTTTACCTGATCTGAGATCTCAAGGAACCCTAGGATTTCACTGAACCTTGGTTGGGAAACTCTGTGCTGAACCAATTGCTTCAGTGCTTTATAAGCCATGTACATAAAACAAGCATGCAGAACAGTTTTGGATCACTCAGTTCAGACAACATTGACAGCAGAGACAGTCAGGCAACTTTTATTATTAAAAAGAGGCCATCAATAGCAGCCCCTATATTTATCTCATACAGGTTTTCTTTCATGTGTGTGCAGAATTTCTAGAGTTCAGTCAGTAACATTCTCCTTTTTATGTATATAGGCTCTAACAATAAAGCAATAGCAAGCATTAATTGGCCATAAAAAGTAATAAGAAATAACAGCCTCTGATCATTCTGCAAAGTTTCAGTCAGCTCAGCAGTTTTAATAAACATACTGTATAATTTAGGAAAACCATCATGTGGTCGCCTGTATATTGATGTACACGTATGTGCCTGCTGGTTTGGGCTATCAGACCAACTCTGGAGCCAATCCAAAAACTAGTTAAATCTTTCAATTAAAGGAAATATTCCAATCAGAAAAAGTAATTTAGAAGCATTTAGAAGTAACTAATACTGGAGATTCAATCTCCCCTCCTTGAGGTGATTAATCTGAAAAATACATTTTCCTACAGAGAAACCAACGTGCCATCAAATCTCTCAGGATACACAGGTTAATCAGAGTCTACAAAGTCGTGATGTCATTTGAGGTAGAAGTTTCATTTCTAATGACCTGAGTGGAGACATTTTTGGAGAAGAAGGATTATTGTCGGTGAAGTTAATTATAACAAATAAGCCGATAAAAAGGAATAGCAGGACATTCATCAGTGTAAACAGTGCAATCCAAAACCTGTGTCTGAGCGTTGGAATGGTGGATATCAAGGCGCAGACACTGGCAACAAGGCCGTAATGCTGTCTCCGCTTGAGGAATTCCTGTGGTTCTTCAATGATTGTACAATTATAGGCTGTGCAATTCAGATCATTTTATAGGAAGCTACATTATTGTATGGGGGATAAACAAGCCTCCTAAAAACAGCAGGGTAATTGTGATGAGTCCGGGAGTATTTAGAGGGAGGCTCCACCGCTCCATGATAATTAGTACACCAGAGACACCGGTTTCACAAAAGGCTGACACATAATGCCTATTGTCCTATTTACCTGCAGATTGCAATGTGATGACTCCGCTGTCAGCACTCACTAATAAAAACACTTGCACAGGAATAGCTTCATATCAAATGCCCTATATAGACGCTGGTTAATCAGTCATGGGATTTTACTGTACAAGATAAATCCACTACCTGTGTAAGGCGCCATAGGCATTTAAAGCTGCCAAATGAAGAATCCATTGTGAACAAAACACTTAGCAAACCTATAAGAGATATACTAAAATGTACAAACAAAAATAATGATCTATAAAAAAAAGTACAATGGACTTTACAGTTCCACTATTGGGATTCTTTATCATTTTATTATTAGGTTTAAAAAAGTTGCAACATTAACCTTACTTTAGGTCAGTTTTACCCAAAACAAATTGTTTCTGTATGGCAGCAGACAAATCAAATCTTATGCTGACTGATTGTATTTCTTAGATGCTGGGTTGGTCGAATATTTTGAGGAGAATTTTTAGTTTTACACTAATATTACTACAAATGCAATGTATTAAATATGCAGTAAACATTAAAAGCAGGAAACAACAAAAACTTTTGCATACAATGTTCAATGAATGATGATGAATGATGAAATTATCAATATTTTTATTATAATTATTATTATTATAATTATTAACAGGATTTATATAGCGCCGATATACAGTGCTTTACATGAAAGCATACCTAAACTCACGATTTCCACTTTACATAAATGAGTGGATAGCTTTTATGTAAGGTAAAAATTCTGTGTGTTTGTTTTTCTTTTAAGTGCATCACCCTTATTTTTTAAATCGCCTAGGCCATTGAGAATGAGTTGGAGCGCAAAGCCTCCCCAAATACCTACGGCTCTTGGTTGCTCCCTCTGCATCTTGGGCTTGCCCAGAAGGAGCCTTTTCGTGAAAAGGGAAAAAAAACTGCATGCGTAGTGAGATGGGCAAGTTTTTTCCAACCTATGTCACCCAATCTTGCGCCTGGGTGGGCTGACTTAGGAAGAAAAACCAGGAAGAAGGGGTGAAGATGGCGGCGCCCAGCGTGCCGGCTCAGAGACAGATGCCAGGATGATTGAAGAGACCTTCGGACCGATCCACTGCGCTGTAGGATTGAAGGTGTGGAATTTTTTTTTTTTGGGGGGGGGCATTTTTCAGTTTACTTCTTTTTTAAATAGGGGTTGCAAATGACAGACAAACACAGACAGTGACACAGGAGGAGAGGACCCTGCCCCAAGGAGCTTACAATCTAGGAGGTGGCTAGAGACTGCAGACATGCAACAGGAGATGGCCAGAGAATACAGGTATATCATGGGATAGTCAGAGACTAAAAACATGCAATAGGAAATGGTCAGAATAAACAGACAGACTAAAGAAGTTGTTGGGGGGAACCTTTCAGAAGACAGTCATAGAGTAGGGGCATGTTACATGAGACTGCTAAAGATCACTGCTATTACAGCCCCTTTACAACTCAGTGGGCCTGATTTATTAAATCTTTTCAAAGCTGGAGAGAATACACTTTTATCAGTAAAGCTGGGTGATCCTGCAAACCTGGAAAAGATATGGTCACGGATTGAAAACATTTGCTAACAAATAGCAAGTTACTTTTACTTTTTTCCAGGTTTGCTGGATCATCCCCCTTTACTGATAAAAGTGTATTCTCTCCAGCCTTGGAGAGCTTTAATAAATCAGACTCAATGCGTCCATATTTTTGCTCCTACAGCCCTCTATATAAAGTCATTTTGCCATATCTACTATTGTCTACTAAATTATCAAAGAAAAATAAATTACCTAAATATTTTGTTTAATGTAAAATGTAACAGAAATGTAAAAATGTAAAAAAAACAGAAAGCAAAAAAAACCTATTTTTTATGCTGACCTTCTTATTTATCTACAAAATATCAGCCATACCACATCATATTCTTGCATATGCCATTAATGATGAACTATACACAATCTAGCCAGAGGGTCATAGCTCGGGTTGCACTGAACAATCGGTCACAGGTATAGTAGGACCAATCTGGCCACTGAACAATGATAGCTGTCAGTATCTAGCAGACAACTATACCTGTCAATAAAAAGTGTTGTAATGGCAGATCAGAACTCAAATTGCTAAAATCCCAAGGTTGGAACAGCTCCAATCCCAGTTTGAATTGACTGACCACAACTATCCAGTCACCCCAAATCATAGCATGGATGCCATAATCTGCAGCCAAGTCCTAGATATATGTTTTACTAGATGTGGACTTCATAAAACCACAAATCGCAAGCCTCAATTCCGAATTCAATACATTGTTGTCCTTGCAGTCACTGAAATTGCAAAGAAAGCACAGATTAGGCAGCAATCTAAAAATAAATTGTTGAAAAGACGAACACAGCAAGACAGCTTCAGTTTGTAGCATTATTACATCCATAGAAAGGATCCCAGAGACAATGGAAGTAAATGTAATGCTGTTAAATTTGGCACAAAAGGAAATATAACTGCTTTTTGTGACAGGGTGATGTACCGGTATTTTCCAGACCATTAACATACACTCCTGAAAAGGTAAATTGTCCATCAAGATTTGATGAAACAGCTGGATCTACTAACCAATGCAAACACTGTTCACTTGATTGCATGTTCAAAAGTGCTTGTGATTTTAATGAATCCGCTGAAAAGAGAGGCAGTTTGATAAACCTTGATGGAGAAAAGGGTCTGGAAAAGCTAGAAGGAATCCAGACACCACTGAATAATCCAAAAATCAGCTCTTATCACCAATATGAGTTCAATGGAAAAAGGCGCAATAGAATAAGAACTTGCAAAGGCAGCATGTACAACTATTGCTGCATCACACAGAACTACAAAAGTCTATATGCAATTGGAATATCATTGTGTTTGGCTTTTTCTTTTTTCTCTTGGACTAGGTGACCAAGGACATTATTTTGCTTTGAATGTCTTTTCTGATCCAAGACGCAATCAGATCTGAAATCAGTCTGAAGCAAAATGTACTTTCAATAAGGCACATAGATTTTCTGCATCTACACAAATTGTAAAGTAATTGTGTTGGTAAATCTTGATTGAAAATATATGACATGACTGTGTACTTTGTGCTGTGCTTTAAGCCACGTACACACGCCCAATGGTTCCCGCCCGATAATCGGCTTTGGGACGATATCGGATGAGAATCTGGCGTGTGTACAGCGCCCGTCATCCATCGTCCAAACGACTGTCCTGGCAGATCCACAGACGATGGACAACGACCAATCCTAATGCAAGGGAAGTGGGGAGAGCGCAGTGGGGTGCCGCTCCGTCATTCTCCCTCTCACTTCCCTCTCCATAGAGCAGAACGCTGTATGTACAGAACTCGTTCATGCATCGTGCAGTGCTTAGTTGTTGGAAAGGATCATGAAATATCCTTTCCAACGACTATAATTGCACGTGTGTATGCAGCTTTACTGTTTTCAAGGTTACATATTATGGATTATACATGGGGAACAAAGCCAGCATGTGATGGGGGGCTATTTTCTGCACCGTCAACTGGAGTAACTTTTTGGTTTGAACATAATAAAACATAAACGAATTTAAACACATTAAAAAAAAATAGAAGTGATTTTCTAGATCACCCAGGTCCTCCCATGATAGTCTATCTTCTCCAATCTTGGAGAGCTTTAATTAATCAGGACCATTGCATACTGTATACCTGATGGTGAACCCAGAGTTGTATTTTCATTTAGGGAACATTCATGGGCCAGTGGCTAGGACAGTTGGGTTTGGAACAACACCAAAATTTAAATTAAGATTTTTTATAGTTCAGGAAATGTGAATCTAATTTCTCATGTTTTGTTAGCCACAGCCCTGTATAGGATGAAGATCCCTTTATATTAGAATAATCACACTACACAAGCGGTGGAGCTCATACAGAAATGCGTCAATATTCAGGTTTCCCTTGTGCAACCAGATGCCTAAATGCAGTTGAGCCAACCAGTGGTATGTATAATATATTACTATTCTAAGCTATTGAGCAGAACCAAGAAGGTTGTTTGTGGTTTTGCTACAATATAACTCCTTGATGACAACTTAAAATTTTACCCCGGTGGTGGCAAATGGCTAACAGGCAAAATAAACATGGTCATATGAGCAGGGATATATGCAAGTAAGCTAACCCCGGGAGGAACATCACCATATTACAGTCAGAAAACAGCAGGGGTCAGGAAGGACAGACAAAGACTGTAGACAGGTCACAAGGGCAAGCAGGATGACTCTAAAGTCCCAGGGCCAAATACCAGATTCAATTAATGTTTCTATTTAAAGAACTGGGCAAGTGGGAGAATTTTCATTCTATGTTTATGTTCCTATTCACTATAAAACTATACAATATGGCAATATGTAGCCTAGATGGTCCAGGAACAAGGAGCTTTAAAGGATATGCAAACCCCATAATAATCTTCACTTACTTGGTCAATTTTGATCTGTTAAATCAATATACCTCCAAAATGGTTTTCGATTGTCTGTTTGATAAATGCAAAAACTACCTGTTGTTTCTGCTAGAAATTTTGTGAGCTAATAATCTTACTGTACTTTCTGCTAGTTACATTGTTCTAAGCTATGTCGGGCAACTACAGAATCCAGCCCTTCTATGTTATGGATAACATTAAAAGGGTTCTGTAGTAACATCCTGGTTCTATTACTCTGATCTATAACAGTGAGTCATCATCTTAGAACTGGAAAAATGTAACAAGCAGGCAAAAAAAAATCTTTAAAGAGAAAACGAATGCATCTAATGCATAGTAAACCCAATTTCCTCTGATCTACTCTGTGCCCATTCCCCCACTCTGGCCCCTGCCCTAACAGAACTTTTCAACCTCTCCCTTTCTACTGGTAAATACCCCTCAGCTTTTAAACATGCCATAATTCTTCCTATCCTAAAGCAACCCTCACTGGACCCCTCCCTACCATCTAACTACCGTCCTATCTCCCTTCTCCCATATGTCTCCAAACTTCTTGAACGCCTTCCCCCATTACCTGAGCACCAACTCTCTCCTTCACCCCCTCCAGTCTGGTTTTAGAGCTGCCCACTCCACTGAAACAGCCCTTACTAAAGTGGCCAATGACCTCATCAGAGCTAAGTCTCAAGGCAACTTTTCCCTGCTCCTTCTCCTTGATCTTTCCTCTGCTTTTTCTCTGTTGATCATCCCCTTCTAATACAAATCATGCACTCCATTGGTATCAGTGACACATATCTCCCATCCTATTGTGTGTGAAATTCCCCCACCTATTAGATTGTAAGCTCTTCGGGGCAGGGTCCTCTCCTCCTGTATCACTGTCTGTTTTAGTCTGTCATTTGCAATCCTTTTTTAATGTACAGTGCTGCATAATATGTTGGCGCTATCTAAATCCTGTTTATTAATAATAATAATAAGCTGCAATATATTACAGTTTTGTTTGCAGATTTTAACACATTTTAATAAAACCTAGGGAATACAATCGTGTATTATTTTTTTCTTCAGGAATAAATAAATTGCTGTAGAAGTACATATTTAACACTGATAAATCATCTTCTAATAATTAGCCCATTTTGACAAATGAAAAATAAGTGCAGAAATTCAATATACTATTTCAGCTGTATATTAGTACTCTAACAGAAGGGGAAATAGTCACCTGACTTCCTAGGTCACTGTATACATTGTTTCATTGGACTTTAAGCGCCCTTCCATAGTCGGTTTGACAGGGTAAATTAATGTGAAGGCAATATAATACTTTGGGTATTCCAATTACAAGTCTTTTAAAGGCAGCCCCATAAAATGAAAAGGTTAGGCTACTTGTCCTGACCTTGGAACATGAGCAACAAACAAAAAAGCCTAAAACACAACAAGGTACTTCATCACCCTATGGCAGTTATTCGATATATGGTGTTTATAAGACTTAAAATCCAGAAGAATTACAGTGCTCTCAAGCTCAATTCTTTTAGTGGTTTGGCACATTGCTGTAACGTTTTGTTTTCCAAACAAAGAAACAAATAACTTCAGTACTTTTATTACTGTCATATTGGGCCTTAAGTATTGTAGTTTGTGGGGCAATATCTGTCGGAGACAACATTTACAACAATATAACATCTGAAAGGATTCACATTTTTATTTTCCAACTATCTTTTTGCAATACAATGCATTATTGAGCATTACTTTTGGATAACATTTTCAAATAATGGTATTCATGGACAAATAAAATTCAGCTTTTAATTTTAAAATCTTCAGTTCTAGTTTTCTATTGTAGTCATACCAGTCAATTTCAGACCCCATAGGGTGCTTTGACCAAAATTCCCTAAAATACAACATGCTTTCAGACTATTATACAAGTGTTTAAAATTTACACTCTTATGTGCTTTGTATAAACGGCTCTTTTTTAATTTACATAGGAGCAGAAAAAAAACAATAAGTTAAATCGGGTAATTTTTTTGGCCACAACACTTTGTGTCTTTGGGGCCAGTGTCTTTTGTCTTAAACAAAAAGCTGTTTGTCAGCAAATCAAAAATGAATAAATTCATCATCATCATGGATGTCTGACCAATTGCTGAAACTCAACCTGGATAAACTCAACCTGTCACTTTCATTTACACAACATCTCCAAAATCCACCCCTACCTGTCCCCAGAGACCACCAAACTCCTTATATATGTTCCTATCATCTCTCGTCTGGACTACTGTAACCTCCTCCTCTCCGGTATTCCACTAACCCGACTCTCTACAATCTAATATGAATGCTGCAGCCAGACTCATCCATCCTTCCCTTCTCTTCTGCTGCATCTCTTAGTAGTTCTCTCCACTGGCTTCCATTTCACCTGCGAATTCATCAAACATCAAATTCAGGCTCTTGTGCTCTGCTTTCAAATCCCTCCACAGTTCTTGTCCCACTTAACTTGATGACCTGGTAAAAAAATACTCCCTTAGCGGCTCTCTCCGCTCCTCCAATGACCTCCTAATGACTTCCTCACTCATAACCTCCTCACACGCACTGCTCCAGGACTCTTCTATAGCTGCCCCGACTCTCTGGAATGGTCTTCCTTGTCCTTTTCGGCTTGCTCCTACTTTCTGCTCATTTTAAAGAGCTCAAAACCCATCTTTTCAAACTTGCCTACTTGTCTTCGTATGTCTTTTGAAACCCCCGCTACTTTCCACCCCTACATATCTCTCATCCTATTGTGTGTTACTTCCCCCACCTCCTAGATTGTAAGCTCTTCGGGGCAGGGTCCCCTCCTCCTCGTGTGTCACTGTCTATATCTGTCTGTCATTTGCAACCCCTATTTAATGTACAGCGCTGCATAATATGTTGGGGCTGTAAAAATCCTGTTTATTATTAACAATAATAATAATAATAATAATAAATTCCACATAGAGCCATCTGTAGTCAGGGTCAGACTGGTCCACAGGAGGAACATAAAGAATTTCTGGTGGGCTCCAGTCATGTGCCTCCAAAATGTTGTTTTTTTTTTCTTTCCAGTGGGCCCCTGGCTTCTTCTTTCTTACAGAAAAATGTCACTGTGGCAAAAAAGAAATGTGTTCTGGTGCGCTCTCCTTCCCAAGTCCCCAATTCCTTTAGTGGGCTCCAGTCTTATGCTCCCATATTGAGGTGTTTATGCCCTGGTTATGTCAGGTGATCCCTGACTCCTAATTCTACACGAATGTGCCAAAAGATTTATGTGTCCAGGTTGGGCCCCTTTCCCACTTTCTCTGGTGGGCCCTCAAAACATATGCCTCCATGATAATGTTTTTATGCCCTCTGGTAGGATCCTGGCTCCTGCTGCCTAGAGAAAATTGCCACTGTGCCAGAAAAGCTCTGGGTTCTGGTGGCCCCTCCTTCTCTCATTTTCTGGTGGCTCCCAGTCATATAATAATGTTTTTTATGCCCTCTGATAGGCCCCTGGCTCCTGCTACCATACAGAAAAATGCCATTGTACCAGGAATGTGTGCTGTGTGTGAACCATGTGTGCTGGTGATCTCCCCTTCTCACCTACTCTGGTACACCCTTGGTGCCCGGTTCAACCCCATCTGCATATAATACCAACATTTCACAGGAACATGGAAAGCTTAGAATTTAAGAGCACTTCACTGTATTTTAATATAATATCTAGGACAGATACAAAACTATGAAGGAATATGAAGGAAACAGAATTAGCAAGAAATGTTACTGAGAACCAACAGTCAGAGCAACCGTGGACTGTCTGACCTTAAATTGTAAGGCTGTACCTGCTTAAATTACAATGGGATAGAATGGGAGAAGATGTTGGAGGGGGCATGGTTATCAGTATTGTCACTGACAATCTGAAGTCTGAAACTTGTCAATCAGCTGCTGGCCACACCTTGTCCAGCCCACTTCTTTTTGGATTGGCAGCACTGCCTCTGATGCTAAAACCCTCCCACGAGGAGCTGCAATGTCTTGAAGAGGGAGTGTGTGACACATGAAAAGGGATTTTGCTCACTCGGGGGAGTTAAAGTTAACCATCAATATAACCAAACAATATTAAAACCAGGGAGGTGAGAGGGGCATAGCTGACTCACTTTCTATTATTATGTGTGTATATGTAAGTTCAGCTGCCTCTATTTCTATATTTACTGGTGTTTTTTATATGCATGTTGTACTGAGGGTTACCTCTGCTCTTATTTCTTTTTATATGCTCATTTAAATTGTCCAAGTTTGCACAGTTTAGAAACAAAGAAAATACAGAAAGATCACTCTATTGGCGAAGAAGAGGTTATAGTTTTCTAAAAACTGTTTTTTCTGATTCCTCACTAAACCATACCATGACAGTTTATCTACACACTGAAAAATAACAAGCTTCCTGCTAGTCTCATCTTGCCAATAAAAGATAATTTGGAACTAAATTCTCCTTTGTTGTTATTTTATATTTTTAAAAGACAAAACATTGCAGCAATTTTGTAGCCTGTTCTAGGTAAACAAGACCTGGCAGCATATAGCATTCTATTATAGAAGGCGTTATGGTCCAGTCTCATTCAGATAAAAACTGTTCTTTAATAAAGATTAGATAATAGTTTTGTTTGAAAAGGGAGTTTGTCTGCTCCTGGCTAGAGGCCAAAATGTATTCTTTGCTCTTGTGTCTTTATCTCTCTTTATAAAGGAGGTTTAGCTTTAACTTTGTTTTTGTGGCAGAATCTGTTACATGTTATGAATAGTACATTATTGAAGCCGCATTAAAGTGCAATCTTTTATGTTGCATAGAAATGATAACCGCAATTTCTTTTAGAAATGAAAGAACAAATCTGCCGGGTCGAAGACCATGCCTGAATTGCACTATGTTTTATGTTTTAAATACCTAGAAACAAGTACGTGCAACTAAAGCCACCCTCTAAAATCTTTGGACCTACACAATTATCTTGACTTTGCATGCCAACTATATAGGTTGTTGCCCCCATAGCAAGAGGGCTGCAAGTGGAAACTATTCTTTATCATTGTCAATTTACAGGTCATTCAATATTAAGCATCAGCTGTAAGAGCAGGACCACCACAGAACAGCCATCCAAGTCCTGAAGGTCACTGACTATTTCTAGGCAACATCCATTGCTCAGAAAAGATTAATATTAGAACGAAACTTCTTATAACAGGAAACTGAAAGTTTTTATTTCCCAAATGTTACATGAAAATTTGGAGATTTTGTCCAAAAAAATTGGACTATAGTTAAATGTATTCGAGTATATAGCAAAATCAACATTGAGGCAGTTTTTGTGTTCTCCTAAGGGTGCTAAGGGTGCAGAGGTCTGTATACAACTCCTATGGAATACAAAAACCCATTCCAGCTTTAATGCAGCCTGTTTTTGTGCCAAAAGTAGCCCTGATTAGGTTTTTTTCACAGAAATAAGACACTGGAAAAAGTAAAAGAAAAGTACACAATTAACAAATGAAGTTATGGAAGTGAACAAAAAAAGGTCACATGTAAACACATAACTGACAATAAGGTAAAAGTTCTGCCAGGTTATTATGTAGGTAAAAAGACAACTCTTGAAGCATAACATTTGTGTGCAAAAAATATTAATTGATGAGAAATATGAGATGATTTAATGTTAATTTAATGTAAAAAATAAAATCACAGTTGTATGGGTATGCAATGTACAAGCTAATGTGTATCTTTTCAGGACCAAGTTTTTAAAATAGGTTCCCAAAGGAATTAGCTGTCCTAAGTAAAGTTCTGTTTTTATCTGCATTGAGAGAGTTAGCAGCTATTTCATGTCTTTTATATAACTACTTTATAACGAATTTACAATAATTGTTATAATTATTTCATTAGCCTTTTCTTAAAATATAATTATACTGCATCAAACAAGGACAGCCTCACTCCCCTCTAATAAAGTGATAGTTTTAATCACCATTATAGTGCAGACAACATAATCCTCAAAGATATACAAATTATGTTGGCTTTTAAAATCTATATAAATGAAAGACATTAAATAATTAATGCAACAAAATTATAGAACAGTAAATATTTAAAAAAATGTATTTTTCAGTGTTGTGATATTTATGCCATCACACTTTAATGTCATAGGATTAGCAGTTCACAAAAATAATAGAAAAGTAATAATTACAGTGCATCGAAAGAGCATAGATTTAAGGCAAAGTAAAATATGCTCTGGCCATTTTTATATATTTTCAAAAGGAATAAATAATTTTCAGAATATTGAAATCAAGATTTTAGATATGTGATACATTTAAAAAAGGACATCTATCTAGACTATGAGTGACCATATGAGTGTCTGTAAAGACCAACATTTACAAGGGTTCTGTGACTGGGCTCCTACTGGGTCTGTGCCGAGCATTGCTGGCATGGTGGGCAAGGCTGAGACTGGACATTCACAAATTGCTGGTGGACATTCATCTGTTTAACATGATTGGGCTACAGTCTTGTGGCTGAACCTAATGCAATGCAGGTTGGTATAAATTCCCCTGTCTCAACTGCTCTAATTTCCTACTTTTGTTTTATTAGTTGCTGCTACCGTGAGCCTGCCTTTCCACATTGTGGATTTAGCAATGCACATACATATAGAGATCAATGCTACAGTCCTTCATGAGTCATTAGTGGGCAGACACTACGATGGCACGCCTTCTGCTTCTGAACAACTTCCAGATTTCCTTTCTATTCTCCATGTACACTATCGGCATAGAGGTATGTTATCCCTGTGATTGTGAGTTTGATCTAGGTACTCCAACATTCCAAAATCATACAGTTAGGTTAATTGGCTTCCCCCAAAACTGACCTTAGATTATTTTAATGACATATGACTATGGTAGGGAAATTAGATTGTGAGCCTTTTTGAGGAACAGCTAGTAAAATGACCATGGACTTTGTAAATAGCTGCATAATATGTTGGTGCTATATAAATACAAGATAATAAAAATAATGTGCAGTTGCTTTCTATATTTTTTGCAATGTGCTTTCCATGTAAATACTAATGTTGGTGTTCGAATTTGGGTTGTCCTTATATTCGACCCGAATATGGCTGTTCGAATTCGATAGACCCGACCTGAAAAACACAGAATTCGGCGGCGCAAATTCATGTGTAAAAAAATGTGTTAAAAAAAATTAAAAATGAATTTTAAAGTAATTTATTGAATGTGTGTGATTTGTTTACCTAACTTTTTTTTTTCAGGTTAACCCACAATGACAGGATGTTTCCCATGGCTGCACAGCTGTGGGAATCCTCCTGTCAGTGTGGGATCCCCAGGCACTAGGGGTTAAATGGGGACAAGTTTTCCCATTCATCACTTCTAGTGCTCTGTGCACAGCTCAAGCATCATCAGGATTTTCCTTTCCCCAACCAATCGCAGAGCACCAGAGGTGAATGAATTAATTAATTAACCTCTAATGCCATGGATCGTACACTGTTCTCATTGAAAAGATCCCCGGCACTAGAAGTAAAATGGGGAAAAGTCTCCCCATTCAAAAAACCTAGTGCTCTCTGATTGGCTGAGGAAAGATTTCCTCAGCCAATCAGGGAGCACTATCCCTATTCCTGGATAGAGTTTCTCTATCCAGGAACACAGGACTCCTGTGTTCTTGGATATGGAAACTCTATCTAAGAACACATACTTGTTCTTCACAGTCCCTAAAAATAACCCAAATTTTCCCACCAGTGACTTTTTAGGGTGTTCGAACTCGACATTTGATCACCTGAACAATATCCCACTATTCGATCGAATAGCTGTGGAATCAAAAAGTGAGATATTCGATCAACACCAGTAAATGCTACTAATATTAGCTTTTTTTTTTTTTAAATTACGGCAACAGAAAACAATTACCTATTTATTTCAGTTATGTCAGTTGAGCTTTCAGTGGCCCCTCTTACCCAGAAGTGAATGGCTGTATTTACATATTCATACTGCACAAACTACAAGCACAATTTCAAGGAACAAAAGTAGGGAGAATAACAGTTAAATAAAACTAACCATTCAAAATCAATTGTAATGCATTTATTGTCAGTTCTGGTGATTTTCTGCTAATGTCCATCACCCATCATACTTCTAACTGGAAATTTCAACCACAAGATTGATAGGGAGGTTGTTGTAGACGTGGGCAGCAAATATTCACTTATCCTATTCCCTAGTGATTTATGATATATAGTGTTTCTGTCTCCTAACCGTCTGTCTGTTACACACTCTTGGGTGGCAGTTAGCAATAAATGTAAATATATCACTTATTGTATTGTCAGGATAATATACAGATCATACATTTGTATTGTGCCTGTAAGATATGTGCTGTAAATGTATAAAGTACTGCATGGAGCTATCATAAAGAAATGCCAGTAAGGTCACTGTGTCCCTTCTACCTATAAATGGCTCATAATCAGCAGTCTTTCTCCCAGAGGCAGTGATCTTCTGTGATAGTTATACGTGCAGTCATATTTCTTCTGTTACTGACAATACCAGCAGACAGGCTGCTGGAAGTTCACAAATCCTTGCAGACCTCTTTATTATACTAGGGAGTAGTTCTTCTACAGCGGAGAAGCCATGTCTTTGTTTTCTCAAATACAGCCAGCACACAGCAATATATATGTCACATTGAAAGAATATTATTCAAAGAAGTTATTTATTGTATATGTGTTTATGATACTAGGCCTGTAACATGAGCCCAGAAGTAGTGTGAGATGAAATGGGCCCAGGGCAAATAATAAATGGGGACCACAAATGCATAGCATTCCAGTTCTTTGCACCCCCTTCCATTTTGTAAACTGTAGCCCTGTGGAATTGTCCAGTTTGCCCCCCAAAAACTGGCCCTAGACGAGTCCGACTTCTCCATTACATGTAGTTTTCACTGATGACATTTTCAAAGTATTGCCTAATTTTTATTATTATAAAAAAAAGATCATTTCAAAATAAGTGAGATACTATATTTAGACTTTAGACTTGTGGTTAACCATAGACTCAGCTGTGCTCCAACAATTCCTATTTAACCAATTTGGAACCACTTTTTGCATGAGTTTGCTGGTGCCATGTAGTTGTGGAACGGTTCCATGAAGCAACAAGTCACTTCTGGCCATGCAGTTGCTTTTCCTGCTCTTGAAGAAGAACCACAACACTGCCACAAATGCAAGGAACAAGCGTGCCAACATGTCGACCTGCGGTGCAATTTGCCACTCCTGAGCACATACCAGTAGTCTGTTATGCACCTAAGAGCGTTTACTCATGCGTTTGTCAACTGCAAGTGTGAAAGGGGCCTTAATCATTCTATTACATGCCATCATATGCTAGTAACCATCATTACAAATACTTTATATTGCTCGTTTAATATTTTTCTTTTTTGTCATCCACTTCTGCACTGCCATACAAAGTAAGAGGCATAACATGAAGTATACACATAAGCAAAAAATAAAAAATATAAGCAAAACACAAAAAAAATGTACAAAGCTAAATTGGAATCTGTGCTGGTTACCATTCTTTCATAAATGGTGCTGAATTCATAAAACAGATGTAAATGTTCTACATTTTGGGCTGATATTGTGTGAGTATGATGAGAGAAGCAGGAGAAGCCCAAGGCATGCTGTTGTCATGTACATTAGCCTTGTCAGGCAGAAGCAATGGGGGGTTTAGCAGCTGGCTCCAAACTCCACCTTCACACAGCAAGACACACTCCTTATATTGCAGGGGTCTCCAAAGCACTGATCGAAGAATCTGAAGACCAGACTAAGTTTGAAGGCCAAAAAATGTGAAAAATGCATCTGAATGTACAACCTTCCTCAGAAATCCCATGGAGCCACCATGTTGTCTAAGTGAACTGGAAAAAGGAAGGAGGTCTGTTTTGGAAAGCAGCAGGGAGCTCACTGAATGTTTCAGCTGCTGGACAAAGGGGGTTGAAGTCTTGCTTTAATGTAAGAAACTGGTTGAATATGTGATTTAATCCAGCTAAGCAAACTGTACGGCAGTCTATTAAAATGGTGACAGTAAAAGTTCATTCTTTATTCATATAGCATGCCCAAGACACGCTCGGTGTATATGCATTTCTCAGTCTTTAATAAAGTATAGCCACAGTCATCTGCTTTTTATTGCTCCCTGTGTTCTTGTTGGGTCACCTTCTATTGTGTCAGAGGAACAGCAACAAAATCACTTGAAATAGTAGACTGGGGAAAGATTAGAACTTGTGTCAGATTTATATCACTGTCTGCATGTGCATTGGTTGTGTGTGATGGGAAATGGTAGGAAATTTTTCAGCACAGACAAAGCAACAAAAACCTGAGATTTTACCTCTTCCTTAAAAAAAGTATTGATGGAGAAAGGTTTGAAATTTTGTCAG
Organism: Pyxicephalus adspersus; assembly: GCF_032062135.1. Classification (NCBI taxonomy): domain Eukaryota; kingdom Metazoa; phylum Chordata; class Amphibia; order Anura; family Pyxicephalidae; genus Pyxicephalus; species Pyxicephalus adspersus. Next base: position 35,182,186 of record NC_092861.1, on the reverse strand, counting down.
ATAAATCCCCGGACAAACATTTTAGTGTACAGAAAGAGTTGGTAGGAGCTACAATATGTAGGTAAAAAAATATTTTTAAAAACTTTACATAAGTAAATACATCATTATGGGGGAAAAAGAAATTGCCTCATTAGTACATATGTTTACCCTTTTAGCCACCGATCTCTCTATTTACATTTACAGCCATATTGGGCAATGCTGGTGACATGTTCATATTTGACTTTGAGAGACAGTCATTGCTTCTCAACATTGATGACATGATCATTATGAATATAATTGCATTTTTGTACACTACAGAGCACAATCATATACACAGAATTAACACTTTGTACGTATGCATGATATTTGCCCATGTCTACTTTATACATTTCAAGACATTTGCACATTTCATTTTGCACCTGACAAATAAACATGCAGTGGGTTTACACAATTCTTTATGTGAATTGCCTATAAAAATACCCCATTGAGTTATTGTTAAGTTAACCTACCCTCAAAATAAAGGTATTGCTTAACTAACTAGCACATGCTGACACTGCAAAATTTGACATGAGCGTCCAGGAATCAATGACCTCTGGTCACATAAGTGTTAAATTATTTTACCTATTTCATACTTCATTGCATTGAAGTATATTGAGTCTTTCCTAATTAATTTATCCAGATACATAAATATATCCTCAGTATATATTCGATCACCAGTAAAACCTGAATAATAATAAAAAAAGAAACAATTTAACATATACCAGATAAAACAAAATCAATCAACAAAACAAAAACATGCTAATTTAAATGTAGAAATGTGAAAAGCTGTCAGTGAGCAAATTTACTGAGATTAAAATTTTTGTTTTTCATGTTATCTTCCTTTTGTGTTGAATCTTTCTGTTTGTTGTATTTACTAATGAATTTTCTGTCTTAAAATCGATGTGTTGAGCTTTGACTGTTTTGTATGTTGAATCCAACGCACCTTGATGTCCTTTGAAATCTTTTGCAGTCATATCGGCACTGTGATCATAATTTCCATGTAATTCTCTATTTATGAAACTTAGAAAAAGAAAATAAATAATAATGAGGGTTTTGAAATGTTTTCAAAGTCTGGTGGGTTAAAGTGTCAGACTTAAGATTATGTAAAAAATACTTTAATAAAATTCAAAAAAGTCACATCATCATCATACATTTATGTGATAAGTATTTTATTATTACAGATCAAGATATTAAAGTGTATTACTTAGAATATTTATTGCAAATATTCAACACTTGGAATTATATATTTTTCACTATGATATTGAATTCCATATGATCTGTATTGACACAGGTTTGTCAGAAATACTTTAAAATATATGACATCCACAGCCAACTGCATAGTCTATCAACATATGTGGTGTGATTAAGCCTGTACATGTCAAATAATTATTTTTATTATTATTATTATTATTATTATTATTATATAATTGCAAATATTGAGTGGAAAAGAACTAATATAAAACAACATTTGTTAAATATTATTCCAATCCATTTATAATCCCCATCTCTCTTCCAGAATGGTCTTAGTCCTCCTCTTCTTAAAAATGTCACCACATCCAGAACTGCAGGGGCCTCTACTGGGTTCAATGATATCCAGTTCCATTTAACCCATTTGCAAGGAGTCCAGAGTGTCATTGACACATTGGGCCTGATTTATTAAAGCTATATATTTATTTATCCAGCAAACCTGGAATGGATTTCTTCACAGGTATTTGCTTATTACTAACAAATGTTTTAAATACTGGACCAGATTTATTCCAAGTTTGTTGGATCACTCAGTTCACTGATGAAATTGTATCTTCTCCAGCCTTGGAGAGCTTTAATAAATCAAGCCCATCCTCTTTCCTTCTAGTGAAGTTCTGCTAGGAACGGTGCAGGAACTATTCACTGCTGAAGGGGAGAGGAATAGTAATCCACTTATAATGTCATGGGCATTAATTCTATTAATTCTAAGAAAAATTCTATCTTCCTATGCTTGAACTTTTTTTTAAATTAAATGTGGGGAAAGGGCATTCCAAGGATGGAGGGCTGCTCACTTAACCTGGTGTCTCTAAGGCTACGTACACACTTGCAATAGTTCTCGCCCGAATATCGGCTCAGGGCCATTATCAGACAAGAATCTGGCGTGTGTACAGCGCCTGTTATCCATCGCTTGAACGACCATCCTGGTGGATGCACGGACATTGAACTACAAACGATCTTAATGAAAGTGAAGGGTAAGAGCGCACAGCAGGGTGTTACTCTGTCATTCTCCCCACCCCCTCTCCAAAGAGCAGAATGGTGCCATATGTACAGCAATCATTCATGCATCGTGCAGTAATTTGTTGTTGGAAAGGATCATGAAAGATCCTTTTTAATGACAATTATTGCACGTGTGTACATAGCCTAACAGGGCATGTGGGCACATGCAGTGCAATTTACAAGCAATTTATTGTGCCCATTGGTGAACCAAAATGTTTGCTCTAGGAGACACATATGAAAGTCTATAGCCACCCTAAAGTGTTTATCCAGTCACTTCTAATCAATTAGAGTACATTTTACACTAATAGTATTACACTTATGTAGCTTTCCTAGTTCACAACCAGCCACTAATTCCTATGTACAGTTTCCTTACCAAGGTTTACAGTTTCTAATGTTTTCCTTTAATAATAATTTATCAAATCCATATGTTCTTACATTCCAGATTGAATGTCCGCTTATTCTGAAGCCTCCTAAGAGCTCTGCAATCTTCATTCAAAAATGCGCTAAACCACAATGGGCTTTCCTTTCCTACAGCTTCAGAAATTACGATACTTATGGTGTACAAATCTCTCAAGCAAATTCCTTGATAATTGCACATTAAAATGTATGTACATTTTAAATCTATTTCTCAGTATGTTTGGCATCATGCCTCACTGTATACAGTTTTCTTAAGCAAACCATTTTTGTTATTTTGTTGGAAAGTTTCTCACCTGGGGATCTTGCCGGTAACATAATTTCCAGCTGCAGCCTGGCAATGTTAGCTGCTCCCTTAGCAGCTCCCGTAATTAGCAGCAGCATTATCTGTCTGCAGGGTTCACTATTTCAGTTGGCAGTTTGGTGGGGTAATACCAATCACAGGCCTGATACACAACCCAATGGGCAACTGAAGGATGTGTGCATGGCAGTCTGACAATGCTGCTTGTAGTTGCAGGGAAGCAGCTAACATTGTAAGCATGCAACAGGAATTACTGTTACTGGCAATTTCTAACTTTTAGGAAACTGCAAACCTTTAAAAAATTACCAAAAAATGGTTTGCTTAAGAAAACTGTATACAGTGAGGAATTCTGCCAAATATAATGAAAAAAAATTAGACACATCCAAATTAAATAAAGTAAAACTATTTGTAGGCCATTTATAATTGTGGTTGTTTGTTTAAATATCACATTTGTGTTAGTGAAATGTGCAATACAAACACAAATTTTACATGATCTAAAACACTTGTGGCTCTCACATTACCAAATTGTTTCTAAAACTGCAATGCCCAATTAGGCTCAGATTTGGTTCCCCCTTTCTCCCTAATTATGATAATATAAATACACACTGTATATGTAAAGTCTAAAATGATCTTATTGTAAGATTAGTGCTTGTTTTGATCTATTTGGAGTTATTAATATCAAAGTATCTATATAAATAAGTCTTAAATCAAGCCAAAGCCTGAAACGAATAACGAAAAATGTAAAACTTTGTATTAAGGCATATATAGAGTATACAGAGTATATAAAGTTATATAAAGTTATGTAGTATATAGAAGAACTAATCGCTCCATGATAACACACGACAGTCATTGCTTTTAACCTATGGAACTTCTATCTTCAATCTGGATTTAAAAGTCTACTTTGCATGTGTGTGGGCACTGATTCCCTTCAAAGCTAATGAAGTACGAATTTAGGTGCATCCTTTCAGTGACGTATCCGAACATAGATGCCCGGTCAAACCCTGAAGTAGCCAGACGCAGCCTGAGGGGGCAATTCCTCCTATTAGTTCAGGTACATCCTGGCCAGCCATGTCAACAATGTTAGTTATCTCATGGCAGCATTGTAAATATTCATTTATAAATGAAATTCCAGCACACAGCAGACAAAATGTGAAACATACCTCGAAAAAGGCTGTGTGTCCATCTAATAAAATATTTACATAACCTTTTATGACCTGCTTCATTTCATCCTTAGCACTCTGACATCTCGATGAGTGTGGCTGACAAAATGGAAGACGCTAATATTATTCTGTTTACTGCACTTTCTCCTTTCCTGTATAACTTTCCGGCGTTCACACAGTCCAATCATGAACACATTGTTAAGTTGGTTTAAATTACTTTCAAAGAAAAAAATAAATTTCAAAAATGTAACTGAAACATGTAATCATTTGGGAAAATATATTCAAGCAGTGTAGTTACCAAATAAAAAGAGTTTCAAACAACATAAGAAAGTGTGACGTTAAAATGTGTTTTTATGCAATAACAATGTCCAAATTACAGGAAATAAAGTACTAAAAAATTACAGAAATAAAGAGAAGATCAACAGGACATGTATGAATATTCTGTTCCACTTAACAGAAATATAAACCAACATGGGTCACACAATTCTGGGTTTCAAAAAAGACTTTAGCCTTCTCACTTATTATTGCAGTGTGATTTCCCTGAACTCATAGCTCTCTCTTTCAAGAGGCCAATTGTGCTATGGTATATATCATACCTAGAATAAAAATGTATTAATTGCTTTTAAATAGTTGGTGGATGGTGTGTTTGCAATTTGAAAACTGTTTGATTAGTTTAGCTTGTTTGATACATGCAGTTTTGTAGAATCACACATCTAATGTATCATTATCATTTAGATTCCTGAGCTGCACGATTCTGCATAAATCAGACAAATCTGCATGTAATTATTCCCTGACAGGAATCTTTCAGGTCCTTGTATTTCAATGGCAGTAATTGATTACCACCAGGGAATGTTTGAGGGAATATATGATTCCCTGTTTTATAAATAAAGCTTATTGGGGACAAGTTGATTTTTTAAAAGGATTTGTTAATTATTTAAATTCTTTTAGAATTTCTGTATTATGTCCCCAAGTTTTTTACTTGCCACGAAAGATGATGGAAATTCATAAATTATAAAAAAAATATTTCTCCTTGAAGTCAGATTACATTGGACACTTACTTACTGTGGGTCAGTGACTCAAAAACTCAAAAACTCAGTATGACAGTGGGATCAGTATGAAATCCAGGCATTTAATAATTTCATGAGGGCAGCAACAGCCCATGTATTTCTGAATTCCAGTATTCACTGGGGTATAATTTCCATTTAATTCTAGGTTACAAGGTCAGATATTTTAGCCAGGCTAGCTATCATCACATCTGCACCAATAGGCTTAGTACAACAATAACCTCTAGCACCCTTTTGGTAGCGTTGACTCAGCTTTCAAATCACTAAAGAACTGATCTGTTCAAGTGTCAACATAATCATTGGAGAATACATTAAAGCTGCATGAAGATACACTCGGCACTGTTCGGTTCTATAGAGAAAGGCAGGGAAGGATGGGCGGGAGGCCCCTGTTTTCAATCGAAAATAACAGTGGTCATCCCCAGTTGGTGATCCACCATGATGAATTACTGAACAGCATCAGAGAACATCTCTTTGTATGTTGGATATTCACCCGAGATGATCATGGTCATTTGTCCCAGGTAACAATTATCTTGCATGTGTATGTAGCTCAAAGTTCCATTGTTAGGTTTGCATGATCAGACAGGTCATTATTTCAAAATTGGACACGCGATGTCCCTTCTGCAATATTGTCTCTTACTTACCTGATCCCTCTTGGTTTCTAATGTCAAAACTCAGCTGTGCAGCATCAGCTGTGCCCGGTTCCCAGATTTCCTTGTATGTGCCAGGGATGAATGATGAATGTCATGCCATTGGCAGGGCCAATCAAGATGGGTGAAGATCATCTGTAAGAAGAGAAGGAAGATGGTGGTGCCCTGCAATGAACCAGGAATCGGTGAGTCACAAAGGTTTAGTCCTGTTTTAGGTCTGTTGATTTACAGTAATATACAAATTCAGGGAAAGACATGTTATAGCACTAGCAAAGCCTACATTTCTATCGATCAGCTATGTCTGTTCCCGTGTATTTAAATAAACTATACATAGAAGACAATTAAAACATGAACACCTATTGATCATATTCTTTTTTATATCAGGCTGATCCTGATGTGAAAAAGTTTTCTGTTTCCTCTTAAGTTTTCTAGATTCTTCTTACCAAGATCTATGTTTCATTCCTATATCCAGTCTAAAGTAATGCCAATGCTTCCAGTGTTTTTCTTCTGATCATTTGTGAAGGAATTTTGTGATTATTTCTGTGGCGCTGCGTTGCTTATTTTTGTTCGCGAGTGAGGTAAATGATGTTTTGCAAATTGACAAAGAGCTGGATTAATAGGGCTGTTTCAGAAAGTACTGGAATTACCATAGCTCCTCCACAAATTCTTCTGTATCGTCTCCCAAACTGTGCAAATTATCATATGTTATCAGGGAAAAGGGCAGTTCAATCTAAGGTCAAAAGCCAACCTTTAACATCAAGGACTGAGGAGCCACCAAGAATTATAGAAGCCAGCGTGGCATGACTTGATCCTTTAATATAACACTGCTGGTAATTTCTTGCACATCACTTTTTAATGTTTCCTTTTATATCAGCATGAGTAATTTTAAATTTGCCTGACAAATCTTCCCCCAAATCAACAGGAAAGGTTTTCTGCTTTAATGAAAAAAAAATTAAACATTAGGTAGCAAGTCACCAAATATACTTATGAAGCTCTCACATCACATCAGTTGGATCAGTGAGCACAAAATAGCATGGAGTCCTCAATGCTAAACGTTTCCCTCTACATCACTTACAGAGCAATTTCTTCCATCCGAAAAAAGTGTGATTTACATGACTTTTGGATTTTATGGAGAGGAACTGGATGGATTTTCTTAGTCCTGTTTGAATTTTATTAGCGTGCTGTTTCTTTTGTACCAGCTGTCTAGGTAGTCACTGGATTATAAAAGTTAACCACTACGGTGCTAGATAGGATGTGATTCACAGAAACCATCAATGGAAATAAAATGGCCTTATTAAGGCATCATTAATTTCATATTTTTATTATGTTGTATTTTACTGCATAACCCATTGGGTACAATGACTGGGAGTCTCAGAGCCATGAAATGAATTCTGCCATTTTCCTAAATACTGTAGCATTTTAACGTAAGTATAGATGACATTTGCTGCCAAGTCACTTCCAAAAGCTTTTGGGATGGTGAAAGATGTGGTTGCAATATGCACATGAGCCTACTGCTATGCACGGATTTGTGCAATAAATCTAAAGAATAATAAAGTTTTGAGGGCACATATAGTGCAGGCCAACTTGCCCTTGCATTTATTATTTACTTTTTCAAAATACTAATTTGTAATTTTAATGGTGTATTATTTAGGTACTATTAGTTTCTCTCTACATAGGGTTGTTTTATGCACAAGCTAAATTATAGACAAACATTTAGGATGTGAGATGTTTTACTTGATAAAGAATTTGCATTTCTGTCCACCTGGTGCTGAGATTCACAGTCCTGCCAGACAGCCTAGCATGTTGTTGACCTAACCTTGCTATGCTGCGGTAAAGCAATACAGCTATGTCATATATTTGCCCTTAGCTTGTGATTAAACAGTAAAACAGCATTATCAGACTGATACAAATATTTATTCTCTGTTTAGCATGTTTCCTGTCAGCACTTGTGACACCCAATTGGATAGTTCTACTTTAATGGGCCTGTGATCAAGTATTATTGGAGTACACTACTTGTATTTGATGTTTTTTTTAATATGTAACACCCCTTCGGCGAAAGGCATCTTTAAATTGTGGAAGTGAAGAATTAGAACTCCCTGGAATGTTCTAGTTTCTGGTTCTTTTCTGAGTGATTGGTCTCCTGTTATTAGCGAGAATTTCTGTTTCTAGTAAAACAAGGGCCAATTGCTAACAGTATGTATTTGTCTGCTGGCAAGTCAATGAGATAAGCCCCAATTGAGGGATTTAAAAGTGGGTGAAGAATTGAAGATCGGGTGTTCTCTGCCATTGAGTGTTAGAGTAGAAACTATGGGGGCTGGATGGTCCCAGGCCCTTGGCCCTGCTTAGCCTGGGGCCTGGATCTTGTACTTGATAGGGAGGAGAGCAAGAAGCCTAGGACATTTTAAAACCAAAAATTAAAGGTGTTGAAGATGTAGACAAATTGTGCTATTGAGACAAGATCCAGTGTTGGTCTGGAAATGGCACTTTTGCTACATGGATGATCAACTTCATTGCAGGGTTTCTTCACAGTCTACAGGTGCTGATCTGCTACTGAGGCTTTTGATCTAAGCTTAGGATATGGATGGTAGAGTTCCACGTTTGTGCTCTGATATATGTTTAGGTCGCCTCTGGATTGGGAGTTGCTGCTTGTCTGGCACCCTTATTCCTTTTTCCTGCTTATAGAGTTCTGTAATAAATACCCCTTGACTGAAGTATGATCTAGGATTTTGTGATTTTTTCCACCCCACCTGGAAAAAACCCAAGAAAATGCATTCACTCCTGCCGAAGAAGTTTTTTACATAAATACTTGGGACTTGTGTCGGTAACAGATCTTTTTGACCAACAGTTCCAACTACAAGGTAAAAAAAACAGCAACATTTAAGAATGGCATGGATATGGGACCATCACTAAACTAATTCTTTTGTTTATTACATAAATGGTGAAAACCTTCCAATTAAGTCTGCAACAACTGAGCTAGCACTAGCCTCAGGGTAGCCCTGGAGCTACAGCCTGTTAAAGTAAGATGTCACTCCAGTCATAATCATCACTTCTATGACAGTATGTAGGCCAGTCCCAGGAATGTTAATAAATCTTTTCCTTGTTGACTTGTTTTGGTTGCTTTACCTGTAAATAGCAATCCAAGGTGACAATTTACATGCCATCCCATTAAACCTGTATTGTTTCCACTGAGCTAGTGTAAAGACATTATCTTGTGCACAAACAGACCATTGGTTTGACCTCATCAGCTTTTTGTGTTCTGCTCAACTCTTGTTGGACATTGTTATTGTCAAACAGACTTTTAGAAGGGTTAATTTTTTTAAAAGCACTGTTTTTTATAAACAATTGCCCTTTTTAATGAAATAATGTATTTTTATCATTTTTCATGCTTTGTTCTACTTTAGTACTGTTTATCTTCTGCTTTTGAATTTTTTTCTGTCTTTATGCACTCGCTAAGCAAATGACTGCAAGGAATTTCTCGGGGGGGTTTCCTGATGATGACAACAGTGGACCATGTCTGTGTAATGTTGTTTTGTAATAAAGTCGTGTAGTCTCTATCAGAAGTCTGTATATCTAGGAAACAATGTATGAGAACAACTGAGAGACGAGAACAAAGAGGTTCACCCTGTAACAGTAAACACCTAAAAATGGACCATTGAGGTTATTAGTTTAATAAAAGCTGCAGATTTACATGGATTTTAAATGAGTTTTGAAATGATAATAACATGTTGAAGCTAATTATAGTAAATGGGTTTACATGAATGATCATTTTAAATCCCTACTTTTATCCAAGATCACTCTTATTTTTATTGATTGTGTTTATTGTCATTAAATGATTCATTCTACAGCAGTCTGATAATATGGCTGGAAACATTTTCTTAGAAAGGACCCAACCATGAGCTTCTCTGGATCTTACTGGTTATAATTATGTGCTTTTGTAATACTTAAGGCTCACTTATGTGCTTTGATGGCTTGACTAAAAGAAGTGGTTTATGATTGATATGTAAAATATAAAATGATGGACTGTAACAAAGCTTCTAGATCCCTTGCAGTTTCCTGGCAGGTCGAACCCACTGAAATCATACTGATTTTAAAATAGAATTTTTTGCTCTCTGAAAGTTCACACCTGACTGGGAATTTAATAAAAACCTGGCAAGTCATTTCTAAATAGTAAAGCAATTTAGAAAATACTCTGAGTTTAAGCAGACACATTCAATAAATGCTAACACTGTAAGTGCTAACTGACAGATTAATCTGTCCATTGCAGCAGCAACATAAGGCTGGCATGGATCACTACTGCAAAAGCGTAATAATCTAATTACAGTGGGTGAAAAGGATTGGGCAACTCCACAATGCACTGACATGTTGAAACACCCAAAGTATTAGTGTTATATTCAGCTAAGACTTTATTAGTACGTTTCATATTTTTATTACACAAGTAATAAAAATAAACTGACAAGTATCATTCTTTTTTCTATAGTGCCAGCTTACAAGGAAAACTGCTGTTCTTTTCTTCCTCTTTGAAGCAAGGGTCAATATGTGGCACCGTGTATACAAAATCATCAATATAAAGTATACATAAAACACGAGGCCAGTCATTATTAGCCCCATTTTAACACACCAGAAGGTCTATTACATATTTTGCACAAATATATATTTGTTTTTGTGCTCACATTTGTTTTGGGTTTTAAATTATATATAGTACAGTTTATTTTTGGATAGGCTACTAGGTGAACAGCAGGATGGTCTGTATTTCTGCAGCAGGGCTGACCAGATGTGCTTGGATTAATGTCTTATGCCACAGCAGGTAACTGGCTTATGCTCTTAGTAAATCCTGGTTGGCTTCTATTTAAAAGAAACACAGGACATATTAATCCAGCTATTCATTTTTTCTATAATGTGTGGTCTTCGCAATAATAAGATATTAGGATTCCCTTAAAAAGTGTACCTGTTATTTGCATAAAACAGCACATTAAGCCATTCGCTGAACAGGCATCAGATAACAAAGATATGTGTGGGATTTGCAAGCAGTGGGAATAATTAAAGCATTGTGATTTCTATGTGTTTCATTTAACTCCAACTCAATGATAAATGCTCAAGTATCAGAAGTGATTGTAATGGCACACAAACATTTTCCAATAGGTTGGCAAGTGTGATCATTTTTGGCAAAATTAAACAGTTTCTAAAAATTGTTGGCCAAGATGAACAGACAGACGGAATTTGATTCCAGAATTGCATACACACATTGGTCTTATGCATTTGCTGGCTTCTGTTCCATGCATTCTTTAAAATTGTAAGATGACTCCTTCAACACAAAGAGGGTCAACATTGCTCTTGCAAAGGCTTTGTTGTTCCAAGCTACTTCTTCCCTGATCCTTAGACTACTATGAACTACTACTACTATAAGCTCTAATGTTTTAATCAATCAAATCAAAATCAAAATTCTGATGCAATGATCATGCAAAATTTGACAAAATGCCCCACAAACAATGCAGGTACCCGAAACTCTAAACTTTAAAACCAAAAACTTTGTTGACCTTTCCCAGTCTTTGAGTCTGCTTCTCACTGGTGTGGGTTAGGAAGAGAAAATACATTATTAGGAATGACCCTGTAGAGGAGCTTGTAGAGGTAAAGCTTAGCCCAGCCAGGGCATTGGGTACCCATAAATGGGTAACATTACTATAATTTGAGGACATAGGCTGTTAAACTTTGTCCATGCAGAATGCCTGTACTTTAAAGAGTAAGGAAGAACCTATAGAACCTAAAATTAGGATGCAGAAACTATGATTTTTTGCAAACATTGGACATAATTTTATACTTACAAGACTTTATCTAAATACATGACTACATTTATGAAGTGTAAATTTATAGGAGTCTTGAAGAGTTGAAAATCTGGTTGCCAACAAATATCATTTAACAGTCACGTGGTCACAGATTTAATTTGCATGAGATTCTGGGCAGTCTACTATATTATATTGTAAATTTTGAGTGAGGTTCTCTATTCATTGCTTTAAATGATAGTAGTAATAAAAACAGACAGTTTATGTGTTGAAGAGCAGGTTTGTAGTCGTTTTCTAATTCATTTATATGGGTCTTGTAATAAAAATACTAATTAACTCACGCATAACTTCCAGTGTTCCAGGTAAAGAGAATAGAAAAAATTGACTAAAAGGGAGACAAGGGCAATGGATGCATTTTTAAGGCGATAACATAATTCAGGCAGCTGGAGCCAGCAGTTCAAGGTGCTAATGGTCTGTCTAATAATAGCCAGCTCTGTATGACTGAACAGTGATCACCTCCCTTTCCCTTTAGTAACGCAGTCTTGGAGCTTAGGAAAATATTAGCAATTTTCTTGTAAAATGCTTCTTTTGTGACACTATGGGTTTCATGAACAAAAACTACAAATTCATAAACATATAGAGTTTGTCCATGACACCCGGTCAAATGCTTCCTTAATAGTCCATGTGAAGTAGATAGCTGCAGTCTGGCTTTTATACTACATATTTTGAGTATTAGCTACGTAGGTAAAGAAAGGCACATGTGCTCTGAATTTAAAAAAAAAATAAAAAGCCACCTTGCATTATCAGATGCCCAATTCCTCAGGCAAAAAATCCCTAAAGCCTATTATGCTTTTACTCTTCCCAACCCATCCAAGAGTTCACATTTATTAGGGCTGTTGTAAGCTTTTTTTTAAGTCATTGCTTGCTACCAATTCCTGGATGACACCAAGGTTTCTGAGTTGTCTTTTATTCCGCTGACACCATCAACAAAGTATATTTTGTCCAACTGATAATAACAATAGGGTTTTTTTTTCTTTGGTGTATCCCCTGCCCAACTTTGCCAAAAATATAGCAAAGTATGAAGGGAAAGGAAAAAGACACTACGAGTCATACACTTCAAATCCATACCCATTTTATTAACCACACCTACTTTGGAAACTCCCCTATTTTTCTTCTGAAAACCCTGAAGGTGTCCTCTTAGTTATTTCCAAATGTTGTAATCTATACTAGAGTGTCAAGGTTGCTAGGATAGCTACCTATGAAATGTTGAAGAGCCAGTAGCACATTCCCATTTATAATGAAAGGTTCTTGATACTCCTCTGCCTACCAGTTTTTTTCTTATCATCACTGTCCTTGTACACTTGTACTTTTTTGTTAAAAGAATACTGTACTATGTATTTACGAAAAACCTATTCTTGAAGTTCCTAGGTGAGAGACTTGAGGTGTAACGGTTACAGTATGGGCAGGATGTCTCCTTCAGCTTTTCCATTCCCTTTTCCATTCCGTGACAATAAGTGGACAAGTAATACACATCACCAATGAACCTTATAACATGTCCACCTGGGAGGTCTTGTTGTCACAGTAAGGTTTGTGTTTTGGTGCCCTACTGACATCTTGTAACTTAGCACAGCCGGACTCCCTTCCTCCTGTGTCTGCTGCAAAATTCTAGCAGCAGAAGGGGACTTACTATTTAAAGAAATGGGCATTGCTGACCCTTGCCACCCATAACACCGACATGTTATCAATTACTTGTCATCCTGAGAAAAACTCACTCAAAGTTTTCTTTGGGGATCCATTGATTACCACAGCCGAGTATCTATGACTGTGAGCTATCCTACTGACAGATTTTTTACAAGCTCTTTTAAAGGAGGCACAGGAATAAAGAATTATATGTATAAATTTGATTAAAGCGTCCTGTGGAAATGTTCTCCAGCAGCTTTTGCCTTTGCATAACTGGGAAATGAAAGATATTACAACTTCAGAAGTCGTGCATCAAACTTTTTTGGACAGACGGTAAAGGCTTTACATTTTAATTTTCTTTAGGTCATTGAATCAAATCCAGAGTTAGAGTGAAAGTACATTGAATCACCAATAATATTTTAAAACACTTAATGTCCCTTCATCCATCATTAGAGATTTTCAGTTTTAAGTCTGTGTCGTTAAAGGCTTGTTATTTATGGATCCGGCCTGTATCTTTATAGACCAATTATCGGAAGGGGAAAGTTGAGTTTCTCTGGTTTTATTTCGAGGCTGAGAATTAATTTTAAGTGATAGCGAAGATGGAGGATTTCATTAATGTGAGGAAGATTTCAGGGAATTAAAAAACATTAACCTATGCTTTCTATAATCAGCCCTATATGCTGGACGAAGTCATTCAGTTATAGCTAAAATGTTTCTGTGCTTTTCACATTACATTTCAATCCGGTTGTCTGCCAAAAACTTCTCAGAATCTCTATACAGCCAAGCCTGCTTCTATAACACTAATGCATCACTAAACTGATACTTTGCGAGGCACTTGGATTTTACTGTCTTTCTTTTTTCTATCTGTCTAATGGGAACATGTACAATACAGATTATATAGTCTAGTGCTAATTGTTTTTACAATTTAAGTAGAACTATTTATACTATCAGTTAAAATAGGAAAATTTCTCTTAGGCCATACAATACAAGAAAGTTGTAACCTTGGCTCACGGACATCAGCTAGCAACAGGGAAACCTCATACCAGACAGGAACAAACTGCATTCCAGATAGTCCTGGAAAACAAAAACATAGACAGATGGCCTACATGGCAAAAAAAGGGTCTAGGCAAACAAGGAGGTAATATGTTTAATGATTTAGAACAGAATTGAAGGAGGCTTGCCTGACTGGTGAAAGTGGATCTGTAGTGGAAGAGCTTTAGAGAGTGAAACAACATGGAAAACGTATTCCATGTTGTCCAGTTGTCAATGATGGTTCTGCAGACAGTGCGCCTGATTTATTATAGCTCTCCATGACTAAAGAAGATAGACTACCAGGGGTGAACCATGGAATGGATTTCCAAAAAAACATTTGCTCTGATTCGGTAAATGTTTTCAATCCTTGACTTGATCCATTCAAGGGTTGCTCGATGACCCAGAGGCTTCTAAAAAGAAAAGAAAATGGGGTAACTGGAGGAATTTCTGATCATAGAAAGCCGCTTAAAGCAACTGAATGTTTGCTTCTGTTCTAGGGTCACACTGAGATAATACAAAGTAGTAGACAAAAATAGCATATTTTTTAAGTTTACTGAACACTTCCAACATGTAACATATGTTAGACTGCCTGTGAAATAACATAATATGTAAGGTATACCAATGATGTAAGCAGAATTGAAGAGATATCACTGCCCAAAATATCTTCAGAATTTTTAGGATACAGTGGAGGGAACCAGTGAGCCTTATATCTAATACCCCTGGACATATATCTGATAACCCTGCACTTATTGAATTCAGAGGATTCTTCTTCTATTCTTTTCTATTACTGCCTTGTTTGCAAGGTGTGTTTTTTAATCTTTATTCTAATGACAGACTAACTTTAAAAATGTTAATAACCTTTATATAGGGAAGTATTCTTGAATCATATAGAAAGAAACAGTGATAGTTTATGTGGGTAACTGTTTAAAAAATACCCTTTGTACCCTGAGAAATAAATGCTTTGTTCAGTACTGCTATGGATGTCTTTGACCTAAGGAGCAGCTGCCATAAGTTTTGGTAATTACTCCAAAATGGTTCTGCAGTATCTTGGGATTAAATTTGACCCTGCAAACAATATTGTGCTGATATCCTGAGGGCGTTATTCCATACCAAGAGTTTATCATTGTGGTGGTCAATCGGCATTCATGAGACCAGGCGATGTTCTCTAACCATTGGCTGTTGACTGTTGCATTTAAATCCACTGCAAATTAATTAGTTTATGAATAGGGGAGGTGTCGTCAATGGCTCTGATGTTAACCATTAGGATTGTGCAAAGTTGCAAATTTTAAGGATGCTTTGAATGTTCTGAAGTTTATGGAGACTGTAAGCATATTTTTAAGGCTGTAAAATGTTAGAGAAGCGTCTTTGAACAATTCTAGACAATCAAACATTAATATTTTCATATACAACAGAATCCATATATATTAACAAAGCAAGGGAGCAAACAAACAAACTTGTATTGTATATTCTAAATCAAAACTTTTGATATACCTCTAGCTCTGATTATTTTGGTTCACTGCAGGACTTGCAATCATAATCATTTTATTGGGTGTTGTGCTGGGATGGGAAAAAATGTTGTTTATTTTAAGTTCAGCTCTGAAGCTAAGCCAACTAGTGAATGTAAAATAAGTAATGCCAAACCAGCCACTGTTTTCTATGGAAACCGATCCAGTGTGTTTAACCTCACTGTAAAAGGAAAATAATACCAATAGCATGTGCATTAAAACAAAACATGGATATACATAACCTTGATAATTCCAACTATTTGTAACTCCAATCAAAATAAATTTATTGGCATGCCAAAATATTGAGGATTTTCAAATAGGGTTTTACTAAATTACTTTGAACTGAATGCAAAAGAAAATGTATTAGGAATGATTTCAAGTGATATTTTATTTAAAGTTGAAGTCTTGCAAACAGCCTTCTCCTTAGAAATTACTACCTCCTAGGGAACATGATTTTGGCTGCTCTGATTCAACAGAGAAAACAGAGCTCAATTCCCATAATACAGTGTTTTCTAAGAAATATTAGATTAAAGTAAAATGTCAGTTTTGTTGTGTGGATACTGGAATACATTTAGAATAATTTATAAATCAGTTACTAGTCATATACAGTATTTTACATAATTCAGGCAGTAATCCACAGCAGGGCAATTATAGGCTGCCCATCATTTAT
Organism: Pyxicephalus adspersus; assembly: GCF_032062135.1. NCBI lineage: Eukaryota > Metazoa > Chordata > Amphibia > Anura > Pyxicephalidae > Pyxicephalus > Pyxicephalus adspersus. The sequence goes on along the minus strand of NC_092861.1, from coordinate 35,165,677 downwards.
TTAGCCACCCCATTCATAGTTGGTACTTTACCTGGGTTGGAGAGCACCCTTAACCTGCTTGGCCTGGAAAGCAGATGCTCCAGTTTCCATGTCAAGCCAAGAGGTTGAGTGACCCTTTTTAAAATATAGGCAACACTGGTCTTCCCACTGGTTGACACTTTGCCAATCCACTAAATTGATAACAATCACCACCCACCTCCACTAAGGGAAATAGAAAGTATCAATCTCCAGGAAACCTCAATAAACATAGATTAAAGCCCAATTGCAGGTAAGTCCTAAATCAGAACTAGGGATAAAAATAATAGTAAATTTAATGTTGTATAGATATGTAGATATTCTTTAAATAAATAAAGTGAAAATAGTAATACTAAAAATATACCTTCTGGGGAAGGGTTTCTATTGATAATACCTCCAACTAACAGGAGGAAATTTGATAACTGCCATAGAAAGTTTGATTTTACTGAAAGAGTATGATACTTAGAACAAACTTCAAGTATAGTTAGAGAATAAATTAGTAAGTAAGTAAATTTCAATATGTTTTGAGTAAAAATGGAAAACAATACAAAAAACTTATAAAAATACAATAAAAGAAACTTGATATACTTTTTTAACCACTTGGTCCTTTTCTTCTATCACACTCCTTTGTTTCTGCGTTTCTATGACTATTTCATTAAACATACCATGATTTTTATCTTGCAATTTACCAAAAGCATGCTTTCCAAAATTTAGACTTTTTATCTGTGGCTTGGCTTTTTTTTATATAGGGTACAATGGACGAATCTGACAGAAGACACATAAACATTTGTTGGAATGCATACAAGGCTTTGGATACACATACAGAAGCCTAAGCCACATGTAA